>NC_089839.1:294208622-294233622 GCF_035609145.1 Eleutherodactylus coqui
GTGCTACATAGGAGCAGTTGACCTTCCTTCCCTGCACGCCGCCTCCTCCACTCCAATGAATATATGATGGGATAATCTATGTCGATATCAGTTTATCAATGACAATGGCGCAGTCACACGGCACAATGTGCAGAAAGCTTCCATCAGAGAGCGGCCGATATCAGAGTACAAGTTCGCTGGGTGCATTCCAAGAGTCTACATCTGCTTGGAGCCCGGCCAAATATGAGATACAGTTACTCCACGAGCAGTAAGAGAGCTTTCCCAGGACTCGGGCTCCAAAAAAATCGCTTGCTTTATATCATGGCAAAACCTCAGCACGGCCCAGCAAGGACACGGATTTTCTCATTTAACCCTTGCAGTGTAGTAATGGAGGAGTCTAGAAATATCTGGAGCAACTTCATACGGGATGAAACGACACGGCGGCGCAATGTAGCGAAAAGTTACCACGACTCTAAGCCGGCTTCACATGAGTGCATGCATATTTGTGAGCGAATTAGCGCCATGTTTTTGCAGAACGAACGTTGCTTTTTTGCGCACACTTTGGCATGTTTGACTGCACTTTTGTGCATAATGTGCGCACCAAAAAAAAAAAAACACCGATGCTCCTAGCCATTGAAATGGCTAATTAGACTAATGAGTTGCAGATGTGTTCTATTTCCTTTGCAATTACGCAGTGTTTCACGCATCTCCTGGCGTATTTTGTGCCAATTTGCGCATCCCCATTGACTTCTATGGGGACATTTGGTGTGGAAATGCACAGGAAAGCATAGCACGCTGCGTTTTTTTTTTTTTGCGCAAATACCCCTGCGTGAGTGCGGTTTCAGACGAACATGTTTTTCTCCCCTTATGTGGCTGTGATTATCATAACTGGGCAAAATGAAACCCCTGATATCAATGGTTTCGTTTTCACTATCGGGATTCTCGTCCGTTAATTGAATGCGCGAGAAAAGATGGAACTTGTATTTGGAAACCGCATGCAGTTTTTGATGTGGTTCAGAAACGCTTCAAAAACGTCAAAAGTGTGAATGCGGCCTTAGTGTTATATTATATAAGTTATATTCGGTCTATGTGTCATCTGCGTATTTCACGGACCCATTATAGCCAATTAGACTGTACACACAGGCGGTTTTTACGCAGACTGATGGTCCGTGTGAAAAAATCGCAATGTGTCCAATTCTGCTTTGTATCATGGACTGAAATCGGACGTGCAATGCCCACTGCCCGCGGGTCACACACAGCACACGGACGTGCGTCTGAAAGTTGTGCCTTGCGAGTTGCGTTTCGGGATCTTACGGACAGCTCGCATATACCCGTGTGCATGAGCCCCTAGGTAAAACCGCATGGCCAATAACAACCTACAGTTCATAGACAATTCATTAGCCAGCTGCACGGACTTGCATCACTCGCAGGGTCCTCGACCACACCGCTGCCGCAACCCAGCAGAGCAGCATTATACCCTGACTGTAGAATACAATATGTGAGTACCAGCTCCTGTTCTCTGTTATCAGCTATTTCAGGCTTGGGGAAAGCTTGCTGTCAATAGGACAAGTGATAGGCCCAAAGATTTGCATTAAGTGGGCGTTCGCCTCCAGATTCCACAGCAAATACCTGCCATAAGCGTACAATGTTAAAGTGGTTTTTCATGCCCACCAGTGGAAATCAATTGCAATTTTCCTGCTTGCAGGGGGAAAATCGCAGCATGCTCTAACTTGAGCCGGATTCCGTGTGGCCGGCTTCCATTGAAGTCAATGGAAGCCGTACGAACCGCGGCCCTTCCGCAATAATCACTGCAGAAAGGCAGCGGGATCCGAGTTATCGCCTAGCGACGGGGCAGCATTATCTGTACTGAGCATGTGCGCCGACCGGCACATGCGCAGCACAGAGAACAAGAATCTGGACAGGTACGTGCGGCCACCGGCCGGAAACAAAGTTGGATTCCACTATGGGATCCCGCATGCGGAATTCGACCAGGCCGTGTATTTGGCCATAAAAAGTCCAGAAAACTTTCCTGGTTCCAATATCCAGCGCATCTAAATCTGGCATCAAAAGGGTCTGATAGATGCCGGATTATCAGTCATTCTGAATAACTAGAGTGTCATTGAAACGATACAAAATACAATTTTAGAATGAACACGGATCACTTGGGTTAAAGGTCGCACATCATGGGACCCAGTTATCAGCTCCACCAGGGAAACTCGGGCTTATTCATTCTCTAAACAGGCTGAACATTCACTCCCAGAAGGAACACTTACCCACTGATCCAATAGTAGGTTTGAACTGAACCAAGATGCCAGACCAATTATGAGACCAGAAGTCTTCCAGAGTCCCGCTCGTCATCATCTGACATGCAGATGGAGAACTTTCTTGGCTCCTGTATTTGCCTAATTCTTATATATAATACTTAGAAGACTATGATGTCCGATGTAAGAGTCTACAGAGAATATCATCCTGCCCATCAGTCCCCTTCCTCAGAGAAACGTATTGACATGTTAAAAGTCAACAATGTTAAAAAGGCAATTGGATCTATAAGAGTGTGAGAAGGAACTGGAGGACCAGAGGAACTCCATGAACATATAGAAGACGTAAACTGCATACAGATGATGTTCAACCCAAGACCCCTGCACTACAAGTGCCACTGAGACAGTATGTTGTCCATATAACCCAGAGCCACCAATCCTAGATGTAACTCAGAGCCACTGAGCAACTGCGGTGTCCATATAACCCCGAGCTCTTGAACCACCATGGTGTCCATGTAATATATAGCCACTGAGCCACTATAGTGCCCATATAGCCCATAATCCCTTGGCAACTATAGCGTCCATGTTTAACTCAGATGCACCATGGTGTCCATGTATCCCAAAATCACTGAGCCACCATTTAAACCCAGAGCCACAGAGCAACTATAGTGTCCTTGTAACCCAGAACCATTATAGAGTCCAGATAACTCAGAGCTAATGAGCCACCATGATGTCCATGTAACCTGGAGCCACAACGCCACTATAGTATTCATGGGTATTAGTGTATCTTGACTCCACCAGGAATTACTAGTGGAGTCAAGATAGACAGGGGGGTGACGCCCCCTGATGCTGATTGGCTGAAGAGGTGGATGAGCTGCAGGTCCTGGAAGCCCACTAATGATGTATGGGGAAAGCATACACTGCCCCCTGATGCAGCCAGCCCCATGTGCAAGGTGCTTCCCTGCCGGTCGGCCAAAATACCTGATTTGAGAAACATACAGCGGCACCAAGCTGCGGACTGAGCTTAAACATCTTTCCCGAAGCGCCCAGCGGTGTCGGCATCAGCAACAGCACTGCCGCTTATCTCTCTTTCACCGGCAGCACGACCAATTACCTGTACAGGGGCCGCGTCAGCAGGCACAGCAGAGCACCGTGAAGCACCTTCCCTGATGTGGCAGCCAGCAGGACAGCTGGGAGGCCATACAGTGTGGGGGAAAAGTGACAGAGGGGCGGCGCCGAAAGACTAGCGGCAGAGGACTGCAGGGAGGAAAAAGCACTCAAGACACAGCGCCGGCACTGAAGCACTGCAACACTACACCAGGGACTCTATAGAGCGCATCGGGGGATACTAACTCAGTGCTGTAGGGAGCCCACAGCAGAGAGGGATGGTGAGTGACAGCCGGTGCACACATAGCTATGTCAACTAAAACTGAGGCCGGGGAGGACAGTCACAGGCCACCTAAATAATGCATACTAGCACCTGATAGGACCTTACATTCTTGCACCAATCGGGAGCTGGGGGTGTAAGAGGGACGTTCCTTCTGTCAAACCCCTAGCTTCCGGTGGCGTCAAGATACACTAATACTGTATTCATGCAACCCACAGCCACTGAACCACTATAGTAACCCAAATACAGCACAGTATCCATGTAACCCAGAGCCAAAGGGCCAGCTTAATGTCTATGTAACCTGGATTCACTGAGCCAGTATCTCATGAAAATCTCCTGTGTGAACCCAGCCTAACCCAGAGCCAATTGCCACTATGGTGTCCAAGAAAACCAAAACCAAAGCCACCATGGTGTCCATGTAATTCAGAGCAACTAGACCACCACTGTAACCCAATCCATGTAACCCAGAGCCAATGGGAGACCATGGTGTCCATGTAACTAAGAGCTACTAGACCACTATTGTATCCCTGTAACCCAGGGCCAATGGGCCACCATGGTGTCCATGAAAATCAAAACCATTGAGTCACAACCCTGCACCTTGAAAACTCATCAATCCTATCCACTAATACAGGTGCAAGATTTGTAACAATGTATCACACTTGTAACACGTCCAGCAGCTGAGTCGTCAGTCTCCAGATGTATTTCCATTCACTCACATCAAGTAGAAATCCTGAAAACGCCGTAAAACTGAAACACAAAGTATGTTAAAAAGTTGCCGAACTTTCCCTTACGCTACGATCCTGCTTTATGTATAGAAAAGCGCTTTAATAAAACTCTTCAGGCGCTGTTGCCATTGTGGAGCAGCAGTAACAAAGGGGTTAAACCTATAGGGCGCATTGTACATATGCAGATCCGGATTTGAGAAGATGAAACTGGAGACTTTAATTCCTGGGCTAACTTTCCTAGTCGGGTACACACAGCTTGATATCGGAGTGCTATTATTCTACTAAATTAAGATTTTTTTCCCTTTACCTTCGCTCCACCATCCTGCCCTGTGAATATACACAGAATTTTCGAAGAAAGGTTTTACAACTCCCTTCTGAGCAGGGGAACTGCTGAATTTCTCCCGCGGGCTGCAAACAAAAGCTCGGATTCAATGCGTTTTTTGTTGGGGCGCATTACAAGTTCAAATTTCAGGGTTTTAATCTACAAAGCAATTAAAAGTCTCATATTTTAAAACAAACATGAAATGGTACAAGCCGTGGAGGCTCCCATAGGCCGCTCGGATATACATAATTTGTCGCCATGATGTTATATATTCGTACGGTTCTTTTTTTTCCCTCTACAACGGTTTATTATTACAGTGAAAGAGGGGGGCACATAATTACCTAAGTTACAAAGATAATAGTTCAGGGAAATTAAATAATGTAGCGCAACATAAGATTTAAAGGAACAGTAATACTAGAAATGAATAAACTGGCCTCTGGTGTTTTTAGTCTGCAGCTCCTTAAAGTGACTCTCGGACAAAATTCTGTCCTGAGACCGGAGGCTGGAGGGGTATCTTTCCCATAATTGATCTTCTCTTTCTGGCCCTTCGTTCCACCAGTTCTGGTTCCATTGTCAGGTGGTCATTGCCATCTTTAGACAACCAGCAGATCCATAGTGCATTAATAGTGTCAGGACCACTGTAGCTGCTCTGTGATTAGCCAGCACTGCTCACATGATCAGCACTGGCCAATGATAGAGCAGTTCACAGTGCCTATTAGATAAGTAGAAAATGGTGGCAGCCATCTGGGCCACCCCAAAAAAAGCGCCAAACTATCGGAACAGAGGAGCCAGCAAGATACCCTTCTACCCTCCGGTCCCAGGACAGAATTTTTCCCCCCCGAGATTAGAGGGATTCTTTAAAAGGGTTGTGCTAACATAAAAAGTTATTCCCTATTTACAGTAGAGCAGATAACTTTATAATTGGTTGAGGTCTTACCACTAGGTCACCCATAGATCCCAAGAACAGGGATCTCAAAGGCATGAATGGAGTAGTGGTTGCGCAATGCAGCCCCATTCATTTCATTGGCTAGTGCTCATACTCAACAATTACCAGGTATAATCTCCATCCAGCACAAGCATGATTTGAAACTCCTGACCCCCCCCCCCCAAAAAAAACAAACCCAAAAACTTCCACATTCAATTTTTAGACCTCCTGCCTCATTCAGGCCTCATCAAGCAGTCGCTCTTATAGCCATACCACTCCTATCTGCCCCGTTTTACCTTCCGTTGCTCTATGGAGATACAATTAATGCAATGGTGTTTCCGAGTATCCATAGACACAAACTGTTGTGCAAAACACATTTAATCAAAAACATTTATGATCTCAGTTTATGGCGTGGAGAAGGGTGGGGATTCAGGATTATTAAGGATACATTCCTAATAAGTTGGTTATTATGTTGCAGAAATGCATACGGAAAAAAGCCATAACAATGTGCTAATGATCCAATCAAAATATCTTTTTCTGGGTCCACTTAATTGTCTGCATTTCCGATGGCTCTATATTAGCGATGACTAATCAGGGGATGTTGTGAAGACCTTGGCTATTCCTGGATTTGCCAGCCTTATGGAAAGGGAGGTGGGGGGGGGGAGTACCGATGCCACTTTGGAAATGCTTAAGACAACATAATAAGTAGCTATTTTGTCCAAAGGGAAAAAATTATCCATCATATCACATGCTTTCATAGTTCTATATTTCGCTCTAGACAATTTGGCACGTTCATCGAAATGCCAACAGCTGGCATGGCCTTTATATAAAAATCAACAAAAACGAAACAAAACTATCTTCACTTGGTTACAGTGTAGCAGTCCGCAGACCGATAACGACTTCAGGACAATTCCTTCTTCCGAGGTCAATCTCTATCTCATGGTTCAATAAAACCCACCACAAGAAAAAAGATTGGCTTCCAAGCCGGAGCCCGGCCTAAGCTGCACGGCTCACGTTTCCTTTTGTTACAAGGCTAGACCAAACACATCCACTCCACGTGCGCGTCGTCTACCTGCATCCTTCTGCAGTCAGGGCTAGAGAAGCTTCACGAAAACATCTCTAGATCCTCTAAAGGATTCTCTGTAGAACATTGAGACGCAGAACCCATTAATCATCGCTTTTGACAAAAATAACAAACTGGGTCATAATAAAAACTTGTATCCTGTAAGGTTAGTGTATGCGGGATCTCATAGTGCCCACACCGGCCATGCAGGGAGAAAGTGCACCATGATCCTACGCAGAAAGTCCCATCATAGTCATTACAATCAGGGTTAACTATGGCTGACGTATAGTCCGGCTAGGAGTTGTAAACTTTTTTGGGGTTCTCATGTGTTATGATCACTATTAAAAAGGAGTATTCCCAACTTGGACCCTTTTTGACATATCCACAGGATATGCCATGAATGTCTGGTAGATGTGGTTCCTACCTCAAAGACCTTGACCTAAGTGGAGAGAGGTTATCTCCCAACCTATCCCAATTACTCATTCATTCACCGACCACAGGGACCTCAACCAGCTGGTCAGGGACCCTGTTCCCTTCACAGGCGAAGAACCTAGAGGTTGGACCTGTATAAATGTTCAAATTGGAAACCTTTAATTGAGGATTTCTGTCTGTTCTAGGACAAATCTTTTTTGTCTATGGCCCAATATAAACATTAGCAACCTGCAGGATCATGGGGCTTATTTATACTGCCGTCACAAATGTTCATAAAGCCCCCTCCATTTTTATTTCTTTTCATGTTTTAATGTAGTACTTTTGGATTCCTAACAGTCACTTGGTTTTCTGTCCAGGTTGTCCAATTTCAAACCATTGATCACCTATCTTAAGCCGGTAATAGTAGATCTACCACCCAGGACCCCTGTTGATCAGCTGTTCGCCAGCTAGATTTTTACAGGAAGTAGATAGCCCCGTTCCCACTGCGGGCTTGCTATTACATTCATTTTATTTGGAACTTGATCTGCAATACCGAGCCTGGCCACTGCAGTGGGAACGGAGCTGTCCTGTTCTTGCAGAAAACAGCTCAAGCACGACCACATCAGCCTGGACAATAGCTTATCAGCAGGGGGGTCCCGACAAACAGACCTCTGCCTATTTATCATTGATGGCCTATCTTAACGATGGGCCATCAATAGCTTACAAATAGACAACCACCTTAAGTACAAAATATATGTATGGCTCATATATATATATATATATATATATATATATATATATATACTGTTTCCCTGAAAATAAGACATACCCTGAATCATAGCATGATTTTCCAGAATTTTTGAGGATGCAAAATGATTTTTCAGGCTTTTTGAGGATGCCTGAAATATAAGCCCTACTCCAAAATTAAGCCCTGCTAACAGTTAATTAAAAAAGTCAATTTAAATAGTGTCCGGGCAGCTATACATGTAAAAAAGTTAAACCTATTTGAACAAAAATTAATATAAGACACTGTCTTATTTTCAGGGAAACAGGGGTATATCCTATTTTGCTGGGCTGCAAAACATTCCCGTCCTCCTTCACTGTTGATAGAACAATGCCGTATATGTCCGAACGGCAGCACTACTTAGTCAACCCGGGTGGGAGAGACTGATAATGATTGTCGCTTTAAAATTCAAACACTGAGCGCCAGCGAATTCTTTAGAGAGGATGATGCCCAATCCAGTTACTGTTTGTTCTGATTATATATGCTTCCATGCACAGAAACAATACCTTATTCAATACGGCATGTGCAATTTTACATAAAACAAGAGTCTGCAGAAATGACACATTTCACAGAATCTAAACTCTTTTTGGACTAATGGATTCAAATTTACGGAAGCTCTAAATTTGTTACAAAAAAACCCCCCAAAAATTTCCCCAAATTTTTATGATTTTTTTCTTCAGTTCAGCTGAGGTTCCAGTCTAAGCACCGAGGACTTCAAAGCCTTTTTTCGCCACTTTTTTATCTTCATTCCAGGAATCCCTTTGTTTTATTTGGCTGGAATCACATCCTGGCAACTCTGCTGCAAAGGCAATTGATTGGGTATTTTAAAGATGGATGCTCTGTGTCTCTCTGGAACTGCTTTTTTGGCTGTTGCCATGGCGATTTGCTTCGTGGGGCAACGTCTGCGCTCTGAAATCAAATGAAGGGGTAAGAATTCTCACTTCATATTTTGGAGAACACCAAGGAGACGGCGGATTCATAAATCACCGTACGGTAGTTTTTGGGGTTTTTGTTTTTACGGTATATGTTTATTTTTTGTCTGGATTTCTTCATAGAAGTTTCCGGGAGATATTTTATTTGAAATAGACTTGGCTCTTGTGCAAACATGGGCAGGATAAGCACCTACTTCATCAGGCTTAATCGTTTCATAGCGTTTGATGTCGATGCAATCGGGCCTATGGCTCGCTGGTAAATCCAAGATGGGGTCACGGATGAATACTTACCTCTCTTTTATAGGTCTTATGCTCGGATCGGGGGGTTTACGGGGAAAGTTTTTTATGATGCCGCTCTGTTTTTAGATTTATATCCCATGATTTGTTTCACATAGGAAAATATGACAGAATGCGAAAATGGATACAATAAGCATAAAATATAGCAAAAATAAGTAAAAAAGCAAAAATAAGTCAATGAAAAAAAAATCATGTTCTACTTTATTCATTGTCTTAATAGTGTAGAATATACATCGTACCCCATCCAAACCTTTCATATTCGCCTCCCTTCTTCATTCGCTTCATTTGATCTTTGTGTATGTTGTGCAATCATATGTGTTGCGTGTCCGTTTTTTACTTGCGTGTGTTGTCTGTTTTTGTGCTTGCGTGCTAAAATGTAAAAATTTTTTAAATTAAGATGGAATTTTTTTTTTAGCATATTTTAGCAACAATCCATGAAAAATGGAAGGCCCCCCGACGTCATCTATATGCGCTCCATGCGGACTTTGGTGCAAATTTTGACAGTGGAATATTCCATAGCGTTGTGCGGAACATTCCATCCAGTGTGAAAGAGCTCTTAGGAATCAGACTTCTCCAGTGTCGTTGCTCCCGAATTGCATTGTATGCTGAAATGGCACATAACGGCCCTACATGGGCCACTGCCAAAAATAATATAAATGGTTAATAGTGTATATAGATATTAGTCAAATTATAATTTAGATCAGCGATGGACAAAACCATCAGGACTTTAGAAGCGAGTTGCACCCATCCGGGGGCCGATTACATTTTTTTCTCTTCCGTGCGATCTTTACAAAAATTGATTAAAAAAAATACAAAAAGTTGGAGGTCAGTGAAAATTTTCTATGCCTGTTGGCTACCTGAGGTTTACTGATTTATATGATATATCATTATCCAATAGCCCCCCCCCCCCTCAAACATATATATACTCAAGGTTGACTCGGCCTTCCATCCTTCCAAAGTCGGTAAAATGTGTACCCAGCTTGGTGGGGGGAAGTAATAAATAAATTACCTGAAAGCGCTGCGGAATAAGTTGGCGCCATACAAATAACAAGATTATATATATATATATATATATATATATATATATATATATATATATATATATATATATATATATATATATATATATATATATATATATATTTCTCTTTTTGGTACAAGCCTTCCTTGACTTCTGGGCTAAAAAGAAAAAAGTATATAATGAAATAACAACCTAAATGTTCCTAATTCACTCCGTAACCATATTGCAGGAAGTGGTATGTAGACATGTCGACCCGGCCTTCAGTTCACTAATTCCCTTGCTACAGACACCCAAACACCAGGACCATTTTATTCCGAGGCCAATTAACCGGTCGGGCTGGAGCGTGGGAGGAAATCCTTGCACCTGGTTGGAAACCCCACCAAAACACAGACAGAGCTGACAAATAGCTCCCGGGTAAAAGAATCCCCAACACATACCAAAGACAGCAACAATAAAAAACAACAATAACGAAAAAAAGAAGAAAAATGTAAAAAATGCAAAGACAAAAAAAATTCTCTCCTGAATGAGAAGGCATTAAATCCAGATATTATTCTGGAAGTGAACCCAATGTCTGCGCAGCCTTAAAATTTACTGCCCCCCCCCCCCTTTTCTTCTCTTGTTTCAAACAAACAGGGTTAAGCTTCTCAAGCATCTCTTTGTTGTTTTGACTTTGACGATTTATGCAAATCAAATGTTAATTAGAGTAATTGTAACTAAAATCGTGCTTGTGTAAACCTCTGCCTTTGGTGGAGAGTGTGGGAATCGGACAACTGGTACTTGTGGCAGCTGTGCTGACTCAGTCCTGCGCGGCGCAGCATTCCGCCATCACTTTCATGTCTTTACAATTGCTTTTTATGAGGTGATAACATTTTTACAAATACCATCATTTTTGCTTTTTTATATTGTAAGTGACAGTCTGACATTTTACAACTGGCTTATTGAAAACAAGAATTGGGGATTCCGGCTGTAACGCACATTAGACGCTGAATAGAAATTCACATGCTAATGAGGCCGGAGCAGCGCCACTAAGTTGTTGGTTTTTTTTTGATAACTGCTACATAGATTCTGACGAAGGAGAAAACGTGGGGCGACAAAGGCCTGGCGCACCCCGCTTCGATCATATGTAGCCCTTTACATTAATCATACTGGCACTGCTTAGTGGAGCACAAACAAACTTCCATTCTCTCGCTCTCCCTGACAGAATGGGAAAGTGCGGCCCAAAACCCAACGTTCCCACATTATGCCGCCTGTCAAAGAATGAGGCGAGATGTTACTGTAAATAAGCAGCGAGCCGCACGTGGAGGCGATGACGCCACTACGGTGCAAAAAAAAGGAATTTTTAAAAAGTATGTTCGTGACGCCTCATTTTACGGAGGGCGCCTTTACACTGGCAATGAAATCGTGCGATTTTTGTGCGATGTGAGAGTAAGTGAAAATGCAGAATTATGAAACTAATGATTTTCAATGGTCGACTCCACATTTGCGATGTTTCACTCATGTGATGTTGCGATTAAAAAAAAGGTGGCATGTCCTATTTTTGTGTGCTTTTTTTTATCCCCCATGTTTTCCTATGGAGCCAACTTTTTATCGCATGGCATCGCACAAACTTGCGTTTTTTGTGCGATGCCATGCATCTTTAACATTGAAAAGTCCCACTGACTTGTGAAAGAAACGGAGGAAAAATACGCAAGTGGCAGTGATGCTTTTGCAAAAAAATTTTAAATCGTTGGAAAAAAGTCACGATTTTGCCACGCTTTTCACCCAGGGATATCGCGGTCGTCAGTGTGAAGCAGCCCTGAAGGTTCTCTCTACCTCATTTACATGGGTGTAAGCAGTTTAGGTGCGGGGAAATCACACTGTTTTTTTTTTACTGCATGTACGTACGCATTTCTTCAATTGCCCCCTTTCTAGTCCAGCACTGGAGTCCCAATGCTCAGGAACGCCCAGCCAACCAAAGGCTTAAGTGGTGACTGGTGAAGCCTGTGATTGGCTGAGTGATCACATGCATGTGACTGCTGCAGCTTCTTCAGGGGTCATAGGGGCAGGGGCTGAGGCTTCAGTGCTGGGCCCAGGGGGCAATTGAAGAGGTAAGTACGCCTTATTTTTCAATTTTTTTACATTATACTTTGTTTCTCTATTTTATTAATTCCCATATATATTTTTCTCAGAAAACCCCTTTAAGTCATTAGAACCCTGGCCAAGTCGGGATACACTGGCCAACATGTGTCCATATTACATTAGAACCCTGGCCAAGCCTGGATACACTGGCCAACATGTGTCCATATTACATTAGCGTGAAACCAGCAATAGGTTGATTTCAGGTGGTCGTAATAAGTTTTTATTTTGGCAGCAGTTCCCGATCCTCGCACGGTGATGCCGATGACTAGAAGCGCCAGAATGCGACCGTGTGACAATAGTCTAAAACATAAAGCAACAGTATTGGCTTTTGCGCACCGTTCCATCTTGCGCTCACTTCACGTAGGCTCTTTGCCCCGTCTATCGCTTTTATTAACATTATACTCTGTAGAAGATGATAAAATATGCAAAACAATAAAAGCGACACAAATCAGTTCATTTTGCTAAAACACATAATGGAACGTGGGACTCGGGGCCGGCAGAAAGATTCCGCTGTTACAATGTTACCACTCTTAGAACTTCTGCAACTGCAGACACTTGGACGTCCTGTTATGTATCTGCGGGGGAAGCGCTCCGCCACTTGCATGCCTTATATTAGATGGGCGCAAGGATTACAATGTTTTCTTTCTTGTTGTTTCGTTAAACAGAAGATAAACAAACATCTTAATCTCAATCTGGAAGTGTTTTTATTTTGTGCATCGGTAACTCCAGAGCGCAGACACAACAAGACATATCCCAGATCCAACAAACGTTCGGGAATGTTATTTTTGTTATTGGAACATTTGCCGTTAAAGGGTTTATTCTGCAGAAACAAACATGGTCTATCACAGTCTATTCTCTGCAGAGATCCCCCATTCTTTATACTGCAGGCTACATTCAGGAAGTTTAGAAAATTGTACTAAAAAGAAACAAGGTATAAAAAAAGGTAGAATCAGTCTTATCCTTAATGTTAAACTGATACATATTAAGACACTTGTACTATAGACATAGAATGTCCCTCTAGGACTACCACCTTTCTTCGGGATATGCTATGGATGTGTCTTTGGTTGCACTTCCCCTTTAAATGTAGGTTTGCATGGCAATTTGGTGTTCGCTTTACATGCAGGTGTGATGTAATGATATGTTTCCTGGACAGTAGGGAGTCTATATACCCCCCCCCCCCTACTGATGCCAGCCTAGTCTATTCTGTCTATTGAGGAGGACAGACAGACTTCCAGAAAATGTCTTAACCTGACAACAGTCAATGGCCATGATATATTTAAATGAGCAGTTGAGGCAAAACTCATACACGATATTATACCTTGTGCAGAGCCCGAGGGGGCAGAACAAGGCACAAAGACTCTCTCATTGGAAATCCCTGTGTGGAGCTCCACCCCTGCGGATCCAGCACTGAGCAGAATACAGTGTATGAGCTATGCCTGAGTTTTTCTCAAAAGGTGTTTTACTAAAATTGAGTTTTATCACCTATCCTTCAGCTATTGAGACCCCCACTATTCACAAAAACAGGAATCCCATATGCGCTTCACTTCCTCACTGCAACCCCACAGTCAGGAGGAGATTGAATGGACCTGTGGTCAAGCATGCACAGTGCTACATTCATTTTAATGGGGCTGATGGAAATAGCGGAGTGCAAGCACTAAGCTGTCTCCGGCAGTCCCATTGAAGATAAATGGGGCAGCACCGCACATGCATAGCTGCTGCCCCATACAGTCTCCTCACTGCACGGGATGCATTGATCCCACAGTGAAGAGAAGGAGGGGACATGGGTCCCCTGTTCTTGGGATTGGTGGGGGTCTCAGCAGTAAGACTTCCACCAATTAGACTTTTATCACCTATTCAGTAGATGGGTAATAAAAATCATTTTTGGGAATAGCCCTTTAAATGTTTTCTTAAGTCGAATTAGTATTATTCTGAACCAATCACTGAAGCACCACGGACATAGTAACAACCATCAGGCTGGGGCTCAACTGCAACATTACCGCAACTGGCACTGTGACTTTAATAGTTAGTGACCAGCAGGTGATATCGTGTCATAACGGAGCGCTAGTGAATATAGTGAATATAGGAGCTATGGGGGTGTGTGTGATGATAAGCTAGCTGACTGTTTCCAATAACCAGCAGAATTGTGAGTGCAGCTCTGGAGTATAATGCCGGCTATAATGTAGATTATAACTATTTATAGCCTATAAATAATATACAAGTCCAATATCCTTCTCACTTACACTACATCAAATCATCCTCAGCAGCAGCAGCAACAACCCGGGAAATGGAACGGGCATTGCGTCCGTTGAATCATCCTCGTGTAAATGTTCGTTGTGATCTGTAATTATTTTTCAGCCCTTTATAGACTGTTCCGAGTCGCTTTTTACCCTTCACTCGGCAATATTTATTATACAACATTTTATGGGAGGAAATTTGAGCTCGGTAAAATGTGGAGGAACGTACACTGCGGATCTGAAATAGCCATTTAGCCAAATTGCATACCTGTGCTGTGTCAGCTATAACTGAATACATCTCATTCCATTGGTCTAATGGATAGCAATTGAATTTAATTAGCAAAACTACTCTGACTTACTCCGATGCTTGGCGCAAAGTAATGAAATATTTCTTCCCCTCTCTCTCCCCCTCGGTAACACAGGGAAAGACCTCGACCGTATTCCATTGTCTAAATATTAACCGCCGCGGAATGGGCGCTGAGACAACGGAACGGGCCACCAAAGTGTTTACTGAGCGAGACAATGCTCGGCGAGATGAACGGCGGATTAAAACGATGCTTCTAATGTTAAACACTGTATAGATTCAATTACCAGAATGTCCCCATTAAAAGCCCTTTTATGAATAAATGCAAATCCTCTCTGCGGATCAATACAAGGCATAATTCTATAGTTCACCGAGGAACAAAAAAAGGATTCAGAGACTATAAATTATTTTCCTCTTAGTGAGGAAGAAAAAGTTGAAGCACAGAGAAATCGCCCGGTCCTGTGTTAACCCTCAAAGAACCGAGTGCATTTGGGAACTGCAAAATGAGGCAAAAAGGGGTTTGATAATATACCTGTTGCTCAGACCCTAGGTGGCCAAAGTACTCTACACTACAGACAGTAAGGCCACGCCAGGAGTCTATTGGACTCTAGATGTGGACCCGACAATGGGATCATGTACAGACCTCAATAGAAAATTACCCAAAAAGTTGCAAAAGATTTCTAGACTTAATGGCTACCTAGAACACTTTACACTAGGAATAGTGAGACCACTGCTCCAGGAGCCAATTGGATGAAATAGGATCATCTATAGACCTGAAGAGCAAATAACTCAAAAAGTTGTAAAACATTTCTAGACTTAAAGGGAATCGGCCATCAGATTGAGCCCCATAAACTACATTATGGGGCTCAAAGGTGATGGAATGGAGAGTCCGGGGAGCTGTGTTTCATACTCCCCCCACCACCCCCCACGTTCCTGCACTGCGCCTTCGCAAAATTGCTGAGCACACACAATGTGGCAAATAGGTGGGAGCTGGGCCCCCCATACTCACTGGGCGCCCCATTCCCACCAATCACCTTTAAGCCCCATAACATAGTTTATCCGGCTCAAAGGTGATGACAGGTTCCCATTGATGGCTACCTAGAGTACTTTACACTAGAGTCAGTGAGACCACTACTCTAGAAGCCAATAAGATTCTAGGACGGGGCCTTCCAATACGACCATCTACAGACTTTACACTGGAGTCAGTGAGACGACTACTCCAGGAGTGGACACTGCAATATGAATGTCCCCAGATGTCAATAGAAACGTTTAAGACCCATTCAGATGGTTGTATGAATGCTGGATGAGAAATCTAGTCCTAAAGTAGTTATCTGGTTTGGATAATCTATTTCTTAGACACGTCCTCTGACAATAATGTGAATCTAAGGGCCCTTTTACATGGGACGACTTGTTGGCTCCAGATGCCCAGTAGGCCGTCCCAGCGATAATCATTCCTATGCTTTTATACAGGAATGATCATCGCTAGTGAATGGAGGCAGAGCGGGATCATTCCAGCCCATCCATCTCCATTTACAATAAGCAAACATTCATTCATTCAATGAATGACTGCCTGTTTAGCTGGGCAACGAATGAGAAGTGAGCGAATTCTCTCTCATCGTTCAGGCGCGGCATGCATTTACACTAAATGATAATCTGAATGATCTATCAGCCCATGTAAAAGGTCTCTAAGATTGTCCTGTTGTTTTGCACCCCCAGCAATTAGGTGTAATTTGTTTGGAAATCTGGCAGTAAGCAGTCGATTTCCCTACAGCACTCCCACAGGAGAAAAAAAGTATTGCAGAATTTTTTATTGAAATCAATGGACTGTCTGTGTAACGTTCTGATGTGTTGAGTCCTCCAGAGGGACAAAACTCTTTGTAGCCACTATCTCTGTCTGATCTGGCTGAAAAATCCGGTACTGAATAGGAAACTCCCTCTATTTAACCAAAATTCTCTAAACTGACCATTGGATAACTTGGGTATTTGTAAACTCCTATAAGAGAGCTCACATATGTCTATAGAGCAAACCATATGAATTGTGTAACACAGATAAAATACCCCCCAAGGCTAATGAAATCCAGCAACAGCTTCTCCAATGCAACGCTTTCTATTCTAGTCGGCTCAGCACAGGCGCAGCCATGTCATCGATTATTGTGTTATCTTTCATTGTAACTGTTTGATCTTTTTTATCTAGTTCACAGTGACAAATTGGATTTATTTACCAAAGCTACAGAAAAAGGACCAAGACCTAACCCGGCCGCTACACAAACAATTTAAGGCAAATAGCTCTGGTAGCCGAGTACAATGCCTTGTATATCATAGTACGAGTGATACAGTGATACAATAAGGCTCTGTTCACATCTCCGTCTTGAGCCTCCATCGCAGATTCCATCATTTTGGACAGGAAAAATAGTGCTGCCCATAGCTGTATTCTCCCTGTCAAAGCGGCGGACCCCTCTGAAGAATCGCATGGCCCCTATTATAAGTCAATGGGGTGCATTGAGTGATGCTGGGGTCATTGTTCATAATTCATTGATCATTGATCCCATTTTGTCTGATCCTTCCATCAATATTTCCCCATCTATACCTCTGAAGGAAGGCTCTGACGTATATAACCGTATAGTGGCATATATTGGGCACTGGCCACAAAGTTAAGAAAAAGTGTACAGCATTTGGTATATATTCTTGGTGATGGCCCACCTATACTGGGAAAAAACGGTATGCTGATTCAGTAGCAATGAAGTACACAGTCATATAGTAACAGTGCTCTAATGATGTGGTACCGTTGTATAGTGACACACTAACACAATGACGCTGATAATCCTATAGTTACAGCGATACAATGACAAAGTATAGTCATATAGTAACACTGATACAAAGATACAATACCGTCATACAGCAACACAGTAATATAGTACAATGATGTATAAGGGTTTGTAAACATCAGCGTTGGAGGTTGTGTTGGGAACCACCATCACAGATTTTCGCAAAAAAAAAACCTGGAAAAAATAGCGCTGCCCGCAGCATTATTATGTCCTGTCGAGTTCAGCACAATGACGGACGTGAACCGACTGGACTCCATTCTAGTCAACGGGGTCCGTTCAGCAATGCTTGTTTCTACTCCATTTGGCCAGTGGCTGCCATGATCCTGCTCCCCAAGCAGGGCAGGGGAACGGAAACAGCTATCACTGATGTAAAAGAGCCCTTATAGTTATATAGTAACACAGCGATATCATGACTTAATACAGTCATACAGAAACACGCTGATACAATGATATAATACGGTCATACAGTAACAGTGATACAATGATGTAGTACAACCATGCAGTAACACACTCATACAATGATACAGTACCGTCATATACTAACACACTCATACAATGATACAGTACCGTCATATACTAACACGGTGATACAATGATATAGTTCTGTCATACAGTAACAAAGTGATATAGTGATGTGCTACATTCATACAGTAATAGGCTTATACAATGATACAGTACATTCATACAGTAACACACTCATACAATGATGCGGTGCAGTCATACAGTAACCCGGTGATACAATACAGTCATACCGTAATGTAGTCAGTCATACAGAACATTATATGGTCCCAGAAACTTGTCTACTTTGGTGCCTGTATAAAGACAGATGGAGCTTATCATCAAGATCTTGAGGCTAAATCTACACACCGGTCACAAATCAGCCAACGAAAATAATTAAAGAGGTGTTCCCTGCATAGACATGTATGAAATATCGATTGAATCGGTTCCCAGAGGACCTCAGAAAATGCAATCCGGAATATGATTGATTATTGTAGACAACTGGCTCCACTACTTTTGAAAACTTTTTCCCCATTGACTCCTTCCCATTGTACAAAGAGGGAAATAGTCGGAGTCTAGGAAGTGGGCAGGAGCGTCATTTACATTACTCCGCCATGCCAACAGATGATGGAAGAGGCAAGAAAACCAACCGCCTCTACTATGCAGAATATGGCCTTCTGAATAATCTGGACCACCAGCTTACCACTTCAGTAACTGTATAATGATAGATGTAATAACTCATATAATAAAGGTAACGTATTGTAGAGAAAATCAGACTAGACTCTACAAGATGTGTGATAATGAGTGACATCATGCCGCTGTATACATAACCTAATGTGAATGCAAATACTCCATCTCTATTCTGCAGCCTCGGCTGGGAATTCCTACCTCTTCAGGTGCCGGGGGCAGGACTCTGCTAACCTTACTTTGCACAGGTAATGTGTATTAAATTCCCATCAGCTTTTAGCTCTCGGAGGAGAACATACAGTCAAGCCTTGCTCGAAACAAGGAAAGGAGCCTTGGGGTTATGCTATTAGGAAACACAGCGCAACAAACAGAAAGACAATTACTGGAGTACGCCGGGGATTTAGATTAAGGTGCCAAACAGTCATTAGAGCGCAATGTTTTTAGTTACCCCCTTCTCCTACAGAACATAAACTGATGAACGAGACAACGGAGCGCTGTCATAGAGGAATTCTCTTATCACATTGCTGAACACTTGCAGCAGCCTGGAGAATAGAGGGGCTTTTGTTGCAGGTTATTCTCAAGGTCAAACACAGACAAGGACCTGCTGTTACTGCATTTCAGCTCCTTCTAAGATCAATGACGACCAATGGATGTCTATTATTTGGCTTTAAAGTTGATTTAAAGCGCCAAAGTCTGTCCAAAAACTTTACCAAGAATCTCACACTGGGATAATTGGAGAAATATTGGAGAACTGACCTATGCATTGTTAGATGAAGCAGCATCCCTCAGACCCAATGTCGTTAATTGAGTGTCAATTAGGAGTCTGATCAATATGTTCTATGGTTCTCTACAGAAAGAGGTCAATGTATAAAATGAATGCAGATCTACAGCATTGGATCAGATAGTAACTTGTTGCCTATAGGAGGTCAACGGCAACTAGGTGCCATGGGCAAAACCAATGTTCTCATATTCGGTATTGAATAGAACCACAATACAAAAGAAAACACATTAATGCTTGTCTTTTGCTGTTCCTTGGAAGGAAACAAATGGAAAAATCTGAAATTTGCAGAAAGTCAGAATTCACAAAGAGAATGGAAGATTAATCACAGTTATTCACCTCAAGGCTTCTTGGGGCTAAAACACAAAAACAACAATATACTTCATATCCTATAGAGAGTCCTTGTGATGAATGCTGATACAATGTAACACTTCAGATCTCCCATAACAGGTCCCTGTAATCAGCGGTGATACAACATAATACTTTAGATCTCCTAGCCCAAGTTCCTGTGATCAATGATGATACAATGTAGCACTTCAGATCTCCCATCCTCAGTCTGAGAGATCAATGATGATGGAAAGTAACACCTTAGAACTCCCATCAAGAGCTCCTATGAACAATGATGATACAAAGTAACACTTTGGTTTCCAAGTTATTTCAAAGGCATCACTGTACATTTGTCCTCTGACATGGAAAGACCAAATGCAGCCTTAACATAAGACGTCTCAAAAATTGTCTAACGTGTCTTAAACTAAAGCACCATTTTTTCCCTCTACTACTGATCCACTCAAATAAGTCCTAAAGTAGAAATACAGCCAAAAACTATTGTCCAACCTATATAATGTATGAGTCCAAGAGATCCTACCACTGTCACCCATGTAGTATCTCGACAGCCAATGGGGAAGCTAGGGGCTTGACAGGGGGCGTTCACTGCAACAACACCTGGTCAGCCCCTAGTTTCCGGTGGTGTCAAGATACACCAGTACCCCTACCATCATGGATAAGTAGCATGAAGGGATTCTAATAGTCTATGGAGTATCCAAATCTCAATACACAAGGATTTCAGTATCTGGATTTTTTTAATGCAAATTTGTAACCAAAGTGCCAATAACTGAAAAGTTCTGACAAAGATTTCCAGCAATGTCCACAATAGTTAGAGTGCTATATAGTTAAAATCCGAGGTAACAGACTCCACAAAAGTGATCTTCTACCGTGTCGCTGAGTCAGAAGTTTATTTTTGGTTGGGTTGAGCATTTCAGAAACTAGGTGACCAAGGGACTGCTATGGGGCCCTTGTAGAGAGGGGGGCCCAGCTCTGATTGCACCATCCCTTTTACTAATAGGTAGCAAGAACATATATAGGACCTTCTTCCAATGAGGAACTGCATTGCTAGCAAACAAAGAGGTGGAGAATTGACACAAGAGTCATTTAAAAAGGGGAAACAAACACCAGGCCCTCCTGTCCTGGGCAGCAAAAGTGGGCATCATAAGTGGAGGAGGGGGAGTGGATTTAATTTATTGCTATGGGGCCCCATCTCTTATATGTAAGCCACTGGATTAACCAGTTGATGTTTTGGGTTTCCATTGACCATTGATATGTCATTCTGTTCCTAAAGACTTACAAAACTTATACCAGTAAAGATTTGAAACTTGAATCTTGCGTTCATCGAAATCCAATGTGTCACTTAAGTGCTTCCTTCATTTTTCTGAGCAGTATATAATAGACATACATTAGTGTTAAATTAAAAGTAAAGAGTTAAAGTCTCTTCCAAATGAATGCAGCATCAACCACAGCGCCTCTAGTGGCCACATGTAGCACTGCACGGTACAATACTTATTCAGCAGTGGCGCTCATCAAATCATTTTACACATTGGGGAGCATTATGCAGCCGTCTCATTGCTTTTCTCAATATGTAATAGTTGGATGTGATGCCCCTTTAAGTGCACTCACTATATGGTAAATTGGGATGTTGAATAAACATTGATTAAGAGAGCTAAAAAATGTCATTGTTCCAAGGATCCTATTCTGTCTAATAATTTCCATTTTAATGATACATACTTAGGCCTTTCGAGAAGGATTGCCCAATGCAGTTGATTGGTCCTATAGAGCGCAGCAGCTGGTCTCCCCAGCTGTATCCGTAGATCTGCGCTGCACGGAGAGAACAATCCAGGATAAAACCTGTTTTCTGTTAGATGCTATTGGTATGTGCGCTTTCCCTCCAAGCAGCATCATTTAGGGTATTGAGAAAACCACATACCATTTTAGAAGGCGAAGCCATGTGTTTAAAATCTTGACTGACGTGTTCTCCTTGTGTATACACTGTAGTCTATTATTCCGAGCGTGCACTAGAGGGAACACATTGAGGACAGGAGGGAGAACCCTTTGTGTACTGAATGTTCTGTGTTTAGAAATGGGATCATTAGTAACCTCGTTCTGCTACTTTGTGCAAATAAGGCGCCTTCCTTTGTCTGTCCACAGGGGCCGGGAATGGTGGATGAGCTAGAAACGTATGCTTGTAAGTGACCCAGGGTGACATTGGTGCGAATGTCACAATCACATGTGAGAAATTCTCTGCGGCCTCTGTGGTTAATGAAGAACGTTAAAAGATCTGTCACTCCCCATTCTTAAGGCATGATTCAACCAAATGCCACTTGTTCATTGTGTCCTGCACAATAATGAAGAATATTCGTGTTCACCTGAGTTGAATCCGGGTGTATTAAATATACAATCCTTTCTCAATGAAATCAGAACATTGGCCAATTATGAAATGCTGGTGGAGTCACTAAGTACATACAGTACTTATCCTGTGCTGATCCTGAGTTACATCCTGTATTATACTGCAGAGCTGCACTCACTATTCTGCTGGTGGAGTCACTAAGTACATACATTACTTATCCTGTGCTGATCCTGAGCTGAATCCTGTATTATACTGCAGAGCTGCACTCGCTACTCTGCTGGTGAAGTCACTGTGTACATACATTACTTATCTGTGCTGACCCTGAGTTACATCCTGTATTATACTCCAGAGCTGCACTCACTATTCTGCTGGTGCAGTCACTGTGTACATACATTACTTATCCTGTACTGATCCTGCGTTACGTCCTGTATTATACCCAAGAGCTGCACTCACTATTCTGCTGGTGGAGTCACTGTGTACATACATTACTTATCCTGTATGGATCCTGAGTTACACCCTGTATTATACTACAGAGCTGCACTCACTATTCTGCTGGTGGAGTCACTGTGTACATACATTACTTATCCTGTACTGATCCTGAGTTACATCCTGTATTATACCCCAGAGCTGCACTCACTATTCTGCTGGTGGAGTCACTGTGTACATACATTACTTATCCTGTACTGATCCTGAGTTACATCTTGTATTATACTCCAGAGCTGCACTCACTATTCTGCTGGTGGAGTCACTGTGTACATACATTACTTATCCTGTGCTGACCCTGAGTTACATCCTGTATTATACTCCAGAGCTGTACTCACTATTCTGCTGGTGGAGTCACTGTGTACATACATTACTTATCCTGTACTGATCCCGAGTTACATCCTGTATTATACCCCAGAGCTGCACTCACTATTCTGCTGGTGGAGTCACTGTGTACATACATTACTTATCCTGTACTGCTCCTGAATTACATCCTGTATTATACTCCAGAGCTGCACTCACTATTCTGCTGCTGGAGTCACTGTGTACATACATTACTTATCCTGTACTGATCCCGAGTTACATCTTGTATTCTAATCCAGAGCTGCACTCACTATTCTGCTGGTAGAGTCACTGTGTACATACATTACTTATCCTGTACTGATCCTGAGTTACATCCTATATTATACTCCAGAGCTGCACTCACTATTCTGCTGGTGGAGTCACTGTGCACATACATTACTTATCCTGTACTGATCCTGAGTTACATCCTATATTATACTCCAGAGCTGCACTCACTATTCAGCTGGTAGAGTCATTGTACACTATCTACACACAGCAGAATAGTGAGTTCAGCTCTGGAGTATAATACAGGATGTAAGTTAGCATCTGCACAGGATAAGTAATGTATGCACACAGTGATCCAACTCTTCATGTATGCTTATCCTAATCAAACAAAAAAATGATGCTCATAATGTTTGGCACTGAAAAGGTTATCTATAATGACCGACCGCTTTAAACGTCCGCCATATTGAGTCCTGCCGTTACTCATCTCCCACGTGACTCTTCTTTCCCAGCAGACTCTCGCAGCTGTCCTCCCTTCCACCGTCACATATAAACACTCTCTTTTTGTGCCTTTCTCATCTGTCTCACATAACTTGCTCGCTGCACACAAAACAAATTTCCTTTTGTGAAGTTTTTGCCCAAGCAGAAGGCCGCAGAGCGGCCCGGCCGGCGCACACAGCACCTCCTGTCAGGAGGCAGTTATGAAGTCAAATTACTTCCTAATCAGCGCTGTGAGGCGGCCTGAAGGCTCCAACTGAGTGGAAAACATCATATTGTTTTAATGGTTTCTTATTAAGGGAAAATAATGAACACTGGTCTTAATTAAACAACTGTAACACAATGATCTGCGCTGCTGTCACGTACTGACCCCTCGTCCGAGCGCGCAGCGTTCACACGCGGATGACAGGATCGGATTTTCTCGAATGTTTTAGATTTAATACTTCTGTTTATATCGAGTCTTTTTATCTGTCCAAACAGATCAGTAGAAAATAATGTGTCGCCTTAATTAAAGAGACACTGCAGGCAGAACTGAGGCACTAAGTTAGAACTAGCGCATGGCATCGGGCAGAGCAGGGCATGGGGGGCATGCTCCACCCTGTCAGCCACTGCACTAGGAATACGGGGTGTATACACTTTCCTTGCACTTCCCCTTTAAGTCACTCACATGGATACAGTTAAAGTTACTGATGATCGATATCCTCAATATGGGTCATCAATAGTTGATCAGTGGGGATCCTCTGGATCTGATCCCACTGATCGACTGTTTGTAGGGTCTGCTGTCCGTGTGGATAGAGCCAGAAGCAGGCAGCTCAGTCAACATTACAGCGGCCAAGGATAGTATTACATTGAATTCTATGGATATTGCGCCTACGATACAACCCGGCCCGCTGCAATACGGACAGAGCTGACTGCTTCCAGTCCCATCCATACCGAGAGTGGACTTGGCAAACAGCCGCAGCAGACCCCATGTCAATCAACCATTGATAACTTATACTAAGGATTGGGAATCAATAGTTTGTCCCAAAAAACTCATTAAAGTACAGACAAAAGTTTACGCATCTCTTTAGCTACACTAAAAAAATTATGTAACGTACATCGTATATCCAGCAAGACTGAGCTGACGGAGGTAAGTTTTAGAGGGGCTTAGCCAACATATGTAATCCCTCCTAAATACCGGGTTGAACAGCTGATTGCCCTGCGCCCATCTCTTGGCACCCCTACAATCAA
>NC_089839.1:294238622-294318622 GCF_035609145.1 Eleutherodactylus coqui
TTCCCCAATCAATTTATTAGTAAGGAGGATGATAGCAGGTGTGGGCCTCCATCCAACTCCGTGTTCATCGCAGTTCATTGCAACATTATAATAGAGGTCCGGCAGGGATTATTATTTTCTGTTAACCCTTCTGACCTGACTAGAGACACATCTAAATCTGTCACTTTCGGAAAAGGTCACGGGAGTGCTGTGGATTCGGGAAGCCAAACTTCTGACTCAGACTCTCGAATATGGCTCATGTGTAATAATTAGTGGGAACGCATTTGCTGTAGTAAAATGGTAACATGAAACTTGATTTAGCATATATTAAAGGGTTTTCCAAGAATTAAAAAAAAAAAATTATGGTCTTAAAATGGGGTAAAACGTAGAAAAAATGGATACTCAACTACTCTGGCAGTTCACCGTCCAGTACTGAGACCCGATACCCACGGCAGGCGGTCACATACCGTTCACTGTGCACGAGATCACTTGGCCAATCGCAGACTTCAGTGGTGGTTCTTCCAAGGCTGCTGAAGCCACAATGTAGGGCACATGACTGCCCCACCACTTTTCTGGCTACCAGTGGGGTTGCAGGGCTGAAATAGGTGAGTATCCATTTTTTCCTTTATTTTACACTATTTTTAGCCCATACATTTTTTTAACCCCTATAATATATTATGTCTTACTTTTATGGTTTGAAGCCAAATTTGGTACATTTCCACAGACTACAACCAAAACTGACTCTAGCTCCACAATCCTGGTCCTGGTTATCATATATATCCTTAAAGGGGGTTGTGCCAAGATCCACAACTCCTTTGAGAATGCAGAGTCTGGGGTGATTGCTCTCGGCATCCTTGGCAAACAGCCGATGTTGCGTGGGGAAGCCGTGGCCAGCCTGACATTCCCCCTACAGCGAAGAGTATTATTACGTGATGTTCATTCACATGAATGGCCGTACTGTAATAAGAGGATGGTAGAAGGTCCATCAGGACTGGAGCCACTTTTTCTGAGACCCACATTCAGAGACACACGGGGGAGAGCCGAGCAGAGGACCCCAGTCTATGGCGTTCATAGTATCTAATAGGGCATATGAACAGAGAACGCCATCTTAGAACAACCTCTTTAATAACTCATGCAAGGTACATTTAAAGATAATTATCTTATGGAGGACCTAAGAATCATGTGGTCATATTACTGGAACTCTTGTCCATGTACCATTCCCTCTTCTGTCTATAAACATTTAAAGCTCTGTACAGCCCATTATATACCATATCAATGGATTCATGGTTGGCCAACCAAACATAACGCAAATTTTTGGACACCATGCAATGGCTGGATGAGTGTTGTAGGGGATACTAAATGTTTAGTGTCTACTGATATCACACAGAGTCTCCCAGACATTGGTGAGATCAATCTAATTCTTTCCTTAACTCAAATGGAATCCCTAAGACTAATCACAACCCCAGTGTGTTAACGATTGATCAACCAACGGTTTCCGATACCTTTGATGCTTGAAAGAATTGAAGAACCTTTAAGAAATCACCCCATCATACTCTCTAAAATCCTGTTCCCATTAAAAGTGAACCTTAAAGGAGTTGTCCGAGGTAAAGGGATTGTGTCATCAGAAAATGATCTATTATATAAATCACATTTTTGTGGTAAACATATATTTAAAGAATTTTTGGAAAGTGTTTTTAAACTTTTGAACACAATCTGTATTTAAAAAAAAAAATCCTAAAATCTGACACTTCCGGATCTATAGAGAAAGTTTTGCAGCAGTCATCTCACTAACATCACAGGCAGGATTACACTGCGAGGCGACACCTAGCTGTAGATAACACAGGACCCACCATTCATAATAGGTGATCAGCTGTGACCATCTACTCTCCTCCCTGCAAAATGACTCAAAATTGTGCGATTTTTACGTGACTTTTGCGTAACCAATGATTTACAACGGTTTCCTTTTTTTCCTCTGCCGGCTTCAGTATCCCTATGACATCACATTGCATGTGGAGAACGTCTGCAAACAAGCCATGGCAGCCAATGAAGACGGTCAGCGATCATGGCTGAGTGCTGTCATTGGCTGCTACAGCAGGTTTATGGGACGTCACTGCTGCCGGTAAACAGACATCGGAGACTGGAGTCGACGGCAGGGGATGAAAGAGGGAACAGAGAGAGGTAACTGCTAATTTTTTATTTTAATGTATGGGTAACCCATTGACAGTGGTTTCCTTACCTCAGACAGAAGTGTGAGAAGAAGGCCTATATTGTACACCATTTGCCATTTATTTGCTTCCTTTTTGGGGGAATTCTGCGTTTTCCAACGGTGGAACCTCCAGATAAAGATCATACTTGACCTCAGAGGATCTCAAGGTTGGAAGGTCCTAAGCGGCCAACTAGCCAATGCTTCTTCTACCTTTGGTATGTCTTCTATCGATATCTATGGAAGTTCTTTGAACCTGGCTGCTAAAGTCTACAGTAATTAGTCCACCTTTGTAAACTCTACATGTTCAGACAGTTACTAAACCAAAATCCAGACATGTAACATCTATCGCGAATACTTACTGAAGGCTCAGTATGTCCTTCGGGTAATGTGCTGCAAATTCTTCCAAATATATTTAAATGGCTGAGGTTCTTAGATGCAATGAAGAAGCAGAAAGTCTAGGAAGAAGCCAATTAGACTTTTTTCGGCAGGCACATACTCAGAATGGCCATAGATATGTAAAGCCAAGAAGCAAGCCAAACTGTTGGTGCCAACAGCAACCCTCAAGGCACATTGGGCACTGAGGATTGTTTGCACTGTGGTACACCATCCTCATGTCGAATGACCAGTTATCCCAGTGACGTCCACCCTACTAATCCCTCCATTAAAGATTAAAAAGGCAAAACTATTCTTAGACTTTATGTTTTAGAAATAGTTACTGAAAGAAACTTGTACGACAAGTTGTGATTTCACCATTTCTTGCCTTTATCCTATATTCTCTACGTCAGACAACTGATGGAAGAGAAATTAGGACATAAAAAAGGTTCTAAAAAGGTCCCATATTTATATGTCGTGGTCACACAACAACACCAAAAATCCCTATAATCCAAGTAATAATATCCACATTGGCTTCTATCTATGTCACTACCTATCTAGCTAGTTAGCAATCGGCATTGCAGATCCTAGAAGTACAAACACTTGAAGGACCCGTGTGACTGAGTGAGGTTGCATAGGGAGCGGGTAACTTTAGGACCCTGCAAACAATATGACGGTTATGTTGTATCTGTTAAATGTGAAGCTTTAAAGCACATTTGCAAATGATTACAATCCGTACAGCCAAATAAATGGGACACATTCCAGTCTGGGAAGTTTTAAGTAGCCCAACTACTAGACTGAAATGAAGTGTCCTTCCCCTGACCACAACAGACAGTGCGGTTTCCCCCTGCGCCTGCCTCAAACAGCTTCCCATTAGTGGGACATGGGACGAGGAATTTCCATGTAATTTGCTGAACCATGAAAGGTCTGAGATCCTTTTTTGACACATGTATGACAGGGCCGTTCATCATCATCATCATCATCATCATTCAATGTTATCACTGAATGTTTGCCAAATATCTAATGTTACCGTTTATGTTGCCCGATACAACCATATTGTAGGTGACATCTCTTGCAACACAGGAGTCGAAGTGAACTATATGCCAATCTATATCCATCTGTGAAGAGAAATTGCTACCAAATAGAGGACTTGTCCCAGCCGGGAAACCAGCATCCTAAAAAAGTAAATCCTATATTAAAGAGACAACCAATGGGACACCATATGGGGTAGTTGGGGGTGGATAGGGGTCCTCCAGTTGGAAATCCCCTTAACCCCCGTAATTAGCCAAAGTAGAGAGTTGGTACCAAAACAAGCAACTACTAGAAATGGACCTAGGCTTAGATGTCCATTATTGCCAATGCCAGAACCCAGCTAGTCGCTGGGACACCAACTAGTTGAAAAGGCATTCATAGACACCAAGATAAAAAAAGTAATACGTGTTCATCATTGGAACATACATCTTTACTTCACATATATGCCCAGAAGTTTGCTACCACTGCAAGAATTTCTCAAAAATAACCTTTTCATTGGTCGGAAACAACCATTTTGTCACCACACAAGCACCAATCATCCCACATGCATTTGGTGTTGTGGTATCCACCATATCATCCACAAATCTACGGCCAGGTTCGCACTAACCACTACTCCCTTGAAGGTCTTAGTTTTATAAGGTCATAAAATTACTTTCTTACCAACTAACATCCCTATATTTTACTGCCGGAGACGTCTTGTTCCCTAACATTACATCTGAAAATACCAAGGCCAATTTTTTCCATGGTTCTTCCCACTTCTTCTGCTCTATACGGCAGATCGAGACTGAAATCTTTCTTGTAGTCAATGCAAATTACAATAGCAGGATTCTCAGGCAGAGAGGAGTCTCCTCTACTGGTAATGTCCAGGTCTTCAGTCATCTGGTGATTACCATAACTTATTTGCCAAATCATTGGCTAAAAAGTTGCACGTAACCAGTAGTGAGGACTTCTCTCTGCCCGGGACTCCAACAAGAAAAAAAAGCAGTACGAGCATGAAATATTTTGAGGCTTACTCTTCCCTAAACCTCAGCATTGTCTAGAGTATCTGTACACTGCAATCTGTGTATTTCATAGGTAAAAATTGGTGACAGGTCCATCAAGTCTTTAAGAGCCTCCAATATCTACCACCAAATGGCTTTTGATACTGGAAAAACACATGAGGGCCTTCAAACTGGATGCCAACAGTAAACGGCCAGGGTACCACATTTTTATGTATATGCAATAGAGTGTAACATTTCTATGCTCCAATGCTTTGAGGACTGGTGGTATTCTTCCTCTCTAGAAGACCAATGCCCAACATTTGAGTTTTGATGTAGACAAAGGCTAGGAGTAAATGGAAATACAATTTTTCATAGTTGCGTGTGTTTTTCCCCCAAGAACCCCACCATACAAGGTAAAAAATCTTATAAAAATCCTACAAAATGTCTACGGACTACTACCAATTTTAAGAAGTTCAACATATATAAGTTCTATGTGTGACAAGGAAGAAGGCCAGAATGAGACTCCGCTAAAACAGCTACAGAGCCCCAGGATCATTAAAAAAAAAACAAAACACCATATCATCCAAAATGGAAGATGCAATCTTCAGGCTACCCCAGTGTTAGGCTACCAACGCTCTATACCTGCTCCTTGTTTGGCCAGTGTTTCTCATGTGATCAGCAAAGGCCAATCAGAGAGTAGTGCACAGTTGGCATTAGCTTGATAGAAAATTGCAACGGCCAACTCGGACGGCCAAAAACCTTCACTGGAACGGTCAGATCGGATGAACGGCAGAGATGTACAACTGCTAGTAATATACCACATATCCTTCCAGACAACATTTTATCCTAAAATTGGAGGGTTGCTTTATGACCCATTATCATGTCTATGGCACTCAACCAATCGGGAACAATCAACCAAATTGGTCTAATTTTTATTAGATTCATGTTTATCCCAAATTTTGGATTATTTATCCTTAACTCATATTGTAAAAAAAAATGTTAAATCAAATCCGAACATTTCCGACACAAGTTATGTAAAAAGTAAGAACTATGTTGTCGAAATTTTTTTTTATATATTTCTACAATTTTTTCCTACAGACATATTAAAGTCCTCCTCACGCACGTAGCATGAGGACATTCTATTAATTCTAAATAAAAATAGAAAATCCCCAGCCCCACACCTGATCTTCAGCTATGGCAAGTGGTTCATCCCGATGTGCCAGCAGGACCATCTGGTCAATCCGCACATTGGGGGCTTTCAATACCATTTTATGATGAAATTGCAGAAACGCTGCCAAAACAGAACTAAAATTTCGGCACAACCTGCCCAGTCTGGTCTTCATTTGGCTTAATTTGTATTTAGGACAAAGAGGATATTTTACAGCTCGAAAAACCCAAATGCCGCTTCCATAATTCAACTACGTACATCAAGATTTACTGGTGCCGAGACCCTGGGATGTTGCTTCCAGCTTATTCTGAGTAAAAGCAAACTGACCAAATCAGCTTTCTAAGATTTAACAAAAAAAAAAAAATCTGATTTTTTTTTTCCAAAAAACACTTTGGAACTTTTAGAATTTTTCATCTTTTTTTAAAGGAAGTTTATTACGACGTTTTGTTACACACTACTGAGATGACACAATGGCTTTTTCTTTTGCTAACTTGAAAAAAAAATGTTATTAAATAAATACATTGATTTGCAAAAGTTTAAAAAAATTCATATTTTTTTCTGAATTTACAAATATGGGGTTAATTTTTTTTTTCTGTAGCCGAAATGCCACGAGGTAGAAATTGTAGGCCAGCTTTTGTAACTCTCGTGCATAGTCCTGATACAAGCTGCCTACCTCATCTACAGAAGGGAAAGGCCTGGAGTATCAGGTGTCAACTCATTGTTAGCTTGCCAGAATATATATCCATCCAGTGTCTGCCTACTGCTAAGTTCTAACTCTTTAACAAATCTGGCCTCAGACAAAATTAAACCACTTCAAAAAGAAAGTTTTTTTTTTCTCTTCCCACAACTTTGCCCACATAAGCCAACTTTGCACCCCAGCTGCAACTCTCCAAACTTTTTTTGCGGTTGACTGCTTACGAATGATCAAAGGTTAAATTTTATCTAAAAGGTCAACTGCCTTGTGGCAAAGGTTACGACCTTAACAACTAAAAAGTGAATTTGCCACGTGCCTGCTTTAACTCCTCATCTTGATACGGATAGGCGGCCATTTCTGAAAAGGGTCATAAATTTACTTCACTTTTTTTTTTCATTTCCAAAAGATTTCAGAAAAAAAAAGAACTTAACGAAAAACTTTTTGACATATTTACTAAAGCGAGAATTCCTAAGTGCCGTTTATTCACCCATAGAAAATCCGACCGACGTTTAGGAGGTTGGAAACTCTGCATTTGGACTCGGTTGGGGAAAATAACATTTCCTGCCTTCTAGTTTTTACATTATACCTTTGCTTCTTTCCCCAAATCCTTGCATGCTCATATATCAGTTTATAGTAGGGAGGTCGGACAAAGGGGTGCTGGGGATATAGTTTCTCTTTTTGTTTGTAAAGTTCGGTTGAGAATTACCTCAATGCACAGTATCTGCGGTTTTTAATTCAACGTTACTGTAGGTATTTTTCGAATTCAGTGGAAGGAGGAATATAAATGATTGCTGCAGGGTGCTGAGGAATTTTGTAGGGATTTTGGAAGAAAAAAAAGTGGAGAAAAGTGGGACCGCGATGGGCATGAAAAGGATACAGGAATCAGGATGAATAAACGAGGGACTAACAAAATGTTTGGGGGAAAAAATGTTATATTTTATTCGATAGGTAGGGATACATAGAATGGAGGTCTGCTCAAAGAGGCAATACAAATGTACAAGGTACAAATAAATGTTACAAACTACAAAAATGAGCTTGAAAGAGATAGACAGAGTGAAAGACACAAGATAGAGAGATAGATATGAGATAGATATAGATCTGAGATAGATAGATATGAAATAGATAGATAGATAGATAGATAGATAGATAGATATGGGATAGATAGATATGAGATAGATAGATAGATATGATATAGATAGAGAGATAGAGAGATATGAGATGGATAGATATAGATATTAGATAGATAAATAGATAGATAGATAGATAGATAGATAGATAGATAGATAGATATGAAATAGATAGATAGATAGATAGATAGATAGGAGATAGATAGATAGATATGAGATAGATAGATAGATAGATAGAAGGAAAGAAAAAGAGAGAAAAAAAGAAAGAACGAAAGAGAAAGAACAGATAGATAGATATGAGATAGATAGATAGATAGATAGATAGATAGATAGATAGATAGATATTAGATAGATAGATAGATAGATAGATAGATATGAGATAGATAGATGGATAGATATGAGATAGATAGATAGATAGATAGATAGATATTAGATAGATAGATAGATAGATAGATAGATAGATAGATAGATAGATAGATAGATATGACATAGATAGATAGATATGACATAGATAGATAGATAGATATCAGATAGATAGATAGATAGGAGATAGATAGATAGATATGAGATAGATAGATATGAGGTAGATAGATAGATAGATAGATAGATAGATAGATAGATAGATAGATAGATAGATAGATAGATAGATAGATAGATAGATAGATATGAGATAGATAGATATGAGGTAGATAGATAGATAGAAGTACATTGGCACATCCTAACACAGAACCCTCTTCCAGAAAAACTGTTATTGGAGCGATCGATACCGGGTTAAATATGAAATGGATATAAGAATAATCAGAGAGGGGTTTGTAGCACACACAATGCGCAATTAATTATGACACAACACCACCAGAGCGTTCCAGCGCACAAGCAGTTAAGTGGCCCTGGCAGGTGAAGGGTACTTTTAGTATTTGGCATTCTTGAAGCTCAGACCCTTAACTGTTCAAGTGCCGTGGAAATATGGATAAGTCACTTTGCAGCCCTTTCATTCCAGAAAGGCCGAGGCCTACGTATCAAATCCACCATATTATTACTACTAACTCCGACTTCAGAAGTTCCCCCACCCCCACGTGTCGCCCCCCGCGAATGAATACGCCAAAAAGTCTGTGGCATTATAAATGTGGAGAGCCAATCTGAAGTCTCTTCTGCAAAACTTCTGCCTGCCTGGAGGCACGCTGGGTGCCGCACTCATAAAAAGAGATAATACCAGCTTGAAAAAAACTCAAACCTGGTAACGACGTGACATACGTGCCTTGATATATTTAGTGACAGGCAGGACAGCACCATGGGGTATATAAAAGCAATGTGATGTATAGACTGTTAATCGGACAGCCATTTAATAGGGCTTTAAAGCTAAGAGTCGAGACCCATAGGGATTTCTGATAGTAAATGGCAGTAACGTCCATCATCCGCTTTATTGAAAACCTATCATACATCATCTGAGATGTGCCTGCGCCCCTGCGCGCTTCTGTTTTGACTCTAGCAAGCTTTAACATTCATTATTAAGTGCATTTAAGGTTCCCTCCACCTATAGATCAGACAGCATCGAGACGAAAGGGAGAGTATTTTGTGCCAAGCCCCGTGCCGAGAATTCAAGGTGAACCTATTTTGCATAATTAAATATTCAAACGCCTCATTTAATAATTGCCCGTGTATCAGGTATGTTTATTGTTGCAGTGTCCTCAGGAATGAAAACAGAAACCCAGGTGCCACTGTTTTTACCATCACCTAGGTAAGGCCAAGGCTGACAGTGCCAATGGTGCCAACTTTCTGTCACCAATATCGTGCATTTTGGCACAAAGTCCGTGAGCCTTCGAGCCGACTGCAACAGAAAACTAAGTGTCTCTGTTCTACCATCACCTTAGTAGGACGGTGGGTGACGGCACCAAACCTCAAACACCAAATATACTACATTCTGGCACGCTAAGCCTGTGTACTGGAACGCCCTACTAACGAATGGGTCCATAAGGGTCAAGAAAAAAAAAAAAACAAGGGAAAAATTTCCAAAAAATTGCAAACACCACCACAAAACGGAAGAAAGTAGAAAAAGCACTTACCTGCCGAGTGCACAAAGTATGCCAAGTATAAGTCGAGTTCCTTGACCGAAACTCCTATGTGGTGCGGCTGTACGCACAGCCCGTGGTTAGAACACTGAGGAGATTTTACAAGACGTTCGCCATCAGTACTTTCGAGTGGGATACCTTTAAATAAAATCACCATGACCAGGTCCAGTCTCCAGACCTTGTCCGCTTGTCGAAGGCAGTCAATCCTTCTCATTTTTCCTTTCTGGTCAGGGTTGGAGAGAACGCAACATGCCGGCTTTTTCCCTGTAACCGTGAGTACAAAATCCTCCCGATATTCCGGCCTAATATCTTTTCTCAGCTTTGCCAGGAGCCGGGACGCCCATTTCTGTTTGACTTCAGGTTTTTCGCTCAATAACTCGTCCTTCACGGCTCTTTCCTCCTCTTTTGACATGCGTTTTTCGTGTTTTTTGAAATATTTTCTTTTTCGGGCTTGTAGGTTGAACCACGTGTAGGCGAAGGCTCGCACGTGCGGCAGAAGTGCTTCGATGAAGGGATGGAACTCATCCTGCAGAAGAGAAGGGGGGAAAAAAGAAAAAAATATAGCTATGAAAAATCATTTCACGGTCACCGCGGGAAACACATTCTTATTATTGGCCGAAGACATAGCACCGAGCTGGGGGACAAATAGTGCCAAATTAGAGGGATGGAGTTAGAGGGTTTTCCATGGCAGGAAGTTTTTCCTGGGAAGATATAGATATGATAGGCCCTATTTTTAATGGAAGGCAAAAAATATATAAAAAAAAAAAAATCAAAAAAAATAAATAAAAGTATACCGTATATGTAAAAAAAATCTAAAATTTTAAAAAGTGGTCTAGGAATATTGTGTGAAGGTGCCCAGCCGGGACAATATCTCAATGTGTACGTACTCTATACTTTTATGCTACCCCCTCCCAAAAAAAATTACAAAAACATCAACATTTTAAGTTGTAACCGCGGGAACATTAGACGGATTGGAAAAGGCCACGTTTACACCCACAAATCAATACGGCCGTAAAAGTTTCATGATTATTGTAAAAACTACATCTAACCTTTTACGAGGCCGGGGAGCTGAGAAGAACTGATTCTTCACTCCACGTGTACTTGTATAACTGGCTCTGAATTATGTATTACACAATTAAGTGGGCATTTCATTTCTACCTGACCAAAGATCACACTTTATCTCCAGATACTCAAACCCAGGATAACATTGAGGGGCCGTTTCAAAGAAAAGCGAACCCATACACTCAGTAGGTTCAAGAGCTGGGGGGGTGAAATTATTTAAAGGGACAGTACACATTAAAGAAAAAAAGTTTGGGCTGATAAATATCATTGAAGTATATGAACAAGAGCCTTCATGATAAAAGAGGGGGAAACACCGAGGAAATAAAAACTATATACAACTTTAATTAAACTGGAAAGATATTTAATGTTGGGGAGGGGGATAAAAAAAATAACCCGTTAGAGTGTTAGCAGTTCATATTTTCCACGTTTGATAATTAGTTACAGTAATGAGCGCGTGCATAAAAACAAAGAATGCCGCTGCTGTTCCTCGACGCTCATCATCCACGAGGTTTAACAAAATAGGCAGATATTTATACTGCGAGGAGTCAAGTTTTTGTCGTCTAAATTAAATTTTACATATTTTCCCCTCCCCCGTATTAGTGATATTTTATACGGTATTTAATAAAAATATGGCGATGTAGCAAAAATAAATGTCCACAGCGTCTACTTAAGGGGGAAAAAAAACTAAGTATGCAAAACTACCTCAATGACACCCTGCAACTATTTAGTGCATGACACATAAAACTAGCTGCTTATGATAATAAATCATATCATCTGAGAAATATTTTCCACCGGTTTGCATCTTGCGGAGGAACATATTTACGGATCGCTTATTTATTATCTAGATGACTCCAAATAAGTGAAAAGTGAAAAAAAAAGACACCTGCGTTCTAAACCGAGAACACAACTGCAATCCCATGTACACCTAGGCTGCCAATATCTAGGAATAGAAATAAAAAAATTGCAATTTTTTGGAGGGGGTGAACTTTTTTAAATTAATTATTTAATTTTATTTTTGCATCTATTTTGACTTTAAATGTCTCGGTTTAAGTGCAAGCTATCGGACGAGGTAAGGCCTCGCTGCTACAAGAACGTCTGTATCCAAAGCTGGACGGGGAGTCAGCCTGCAGAGGAAACGTTTAATATTTACTTCTAGAAGTAGCTTCAAAAAAAAGAAAGAGAGAGAACTCTACTTTGTAACCTAAACATTAATAATTCAGCGCCTCTGACTAGACAACGGTTCTGAGCTCGGTTATAAGCTGCCATTAAAAACATAATAAAAAATGTGCAAAAAAAAAAAAAGAAGAAAGTCAAACCCATTTCTAAGCTTTAGATAAGCAGGTTACATAAACGTGCTCAGAGCAGGGCAGACCCCGTCCGGACCCAGCTGCACTGAAATCCCTCCACTCGAAATTCACTTTTCTGCCACCTTAAAAAACTTTTGTTTTCAACAGCTAAACCGTCTCAAAAAAAGTTACGTCCGATGGACAAAAAGCCCTGACGATACCATCCTGTTGAATACAGAAAACTGCAACCGAGTTCCCCCTCTTCTCTGTGTTCTCGCACTTTCCAGCACAAATATATCAGTTTAGTATTAAATAACTAAAACAGACCGGGAGAAGCGACAATTAAATATGGAAAGCATTTTTTTTTTTTACGTTAGAGGATCCTAGAATCTTAGAAGTCGTCCACAGCCTGAAAAGGTTCATATTCCAGTCTCCCCCTTCACCTATATACAGAAACCAAATCTCAGTTTAACCCACCTACTGCCAAAAAGCTCTAAAGCTGGAAGGGAAAGTATTACAATATATATAAATACAATGTAACAAAGACCATATACTGACTATACACTAATAATATATACGCCAAGTCCCAAAATAGTCTCATAAAATCTACTAACTTCAGAAAGCAATAAAAAACAACAAAAAGTAGCAGTTTAAAGAATAACAATAATAAAAAAAGACAAGTTCATTTTAGCTGAAGTATCACATCGCTGTGAAAAGGAGAAAGCATTCTCACACTCCGAAGTACAACACCGTCAACTTTCAGTTTTTACGCAGAGGATGGATGTTTTGCAACACCGTGAAAAATAAAAAATATATATATAAAATAACATTAAAAAAAAACATAAAAATAAATAAAAGGTTAAAAATATACAAACAACGATGCAGCGATATAAAGTGTAAAATGTGTAAACATATGGAAACAGTAACATGATAGAAAAGGAACTAGACAATGACAAGCAATGTAGAAAAAGGCAAAGGAAAAAAAAACTTTTTTCTTGGCTTTCAGCAAACTTTGCTAAGGCACGTTGCTAGTCCAGCTTGCGGACATGTGCCATATTTTCACATGTGCATGGAAGGGGTACAAGTATTGTTAGGCCCAAGCAGCAGCACATAAATTACACTGCACACTGGATGCAATTTGTAAGCATCCGAAAATAAATGAGGGAAAACACGACCAAGATTTTCTGGAGAGGATTGTAGCATCGTCTATGGATTTCGTATGGCGACACTGACACAATGGCTCTAAAGTACAGCACAGCTCTACCGTCGTGCTCTACACAGTCACCTATACGACATGTTCTCAGCAGTCTGACTATAATAGTTTGCAATGTACTATTTTATAATTACAGGTTACGCTAAATTATCTGTCCCACACCCCTCACCCAAAGGCTACGACAACTCAGGAGAAGGGATTCTTTTTTTCAGAATGTTTCGGTGCCAAATATCAAAAGATGACAAGTTAAAAAAAAAAAAAAAAACAGACATGAATCCACTGTACCCAAACACTTGTAGCTGGCCAACCAGGAGTGACCGGTGGCAAGGATCTAGATCCAGGAATGAATGTGGAGGCTCCATCTACCTCACCTCCTGTGCCCATTGCCAACCCAAGTGCCATGACCCCCCCCAACATTGCCCCACTGCACCCGCCTGAAGGAGAGTAGATACTACCACAGATCTTGAGCCGCATAGGGTGATATCTGCTTGGTAAAAAAAGTTGCACGTAGAATTCATCCCCCTTGTGTGATAGTCAGCGACCAGAGGGGGAGAGAGACAGATCTGAACTGCCCAGAGAACAGAGACAGCACAGCCAGGACCGGCCCCCACACACACACACTGACACACACACACACACACTCACTCTGCAAGGAAATCCACCAACATATTCACACACTACACTACAGCTAACTAGTACAACTAACCAGCTCACTATGCAAATAACCAGCACAACTATGCACTGCAAAGCAACTGCAATAACAGCTGGAATACACAACTGCTAAGCACTACTGTACAACCCAGCACACACAACTAACCAGTGCTATGCATAACCGCACAGCACACACAACTAGTCAGTGCCATGCATAACTAACTGCACAGTACACACACAACTAACTGATCAGTAACTGTACACAGCTACACATTGTACACACAACTGGTCAATAACCATACTCAGCTACACATTGTACACACAACTGGTCAATAACCATACTCAGCTACACATTGTACACACAACTGGTCAATAACTGTACTCAGCTACACATTGTACACACAACTAACTGATCAGTAACTGTACACAGCTACACATTGCACACACAACTAGTCAATAACTGTACTCAGCTACACATTGTACACACAACTAGTCAATAACTGTACTCAGCTACACATTGTACACACAACTAGTCAATAACTGTACTCAGCTACACATTGTACACACAACTAACTGATCAGTAACTGTACTCAGCTACACATTGCACACACAACCTAACAGTTCCCTCCATACACAAGTACCCAATACTAATGCATAGCTTGCCTAACACACAACACAACCACAATACCCATTACACACATTATAATGCAACCACAATAACATCACAACACTCCAACTCTCGCATGCCCACTGCAATGCAACTCCAGTACCCAGCTGTGTAGGGCACACTATTACTACACTAGTCAAAAGCCTATAGATCCACCTTCCAACACATGCACACTTCACTGCAAACTAAAAGCTACAACCAGCAACACTGTATCCAACTCTCATCCACATCCTGCCCTGCACCCAACACATACAGAAGAGAATAAAAGCAAACACCAGGCTGCAAGCAATCCCTCACTGTGCCCTGCAAGCTACATAGTGCCACATGCTGCCCATTATACTGCAACATCGAAGTGTGCAGCAACACCCAGCCACAATCCTCAGCAACTATCTGCCATGCACAAAGTGACACAAAGCCAAGGCACACACAATAACTGTGCCCAGGATTCCTGCACTGTCTGGGCAGCACTACACACTCATGACAAGCCAATGGCAGGCAGCACTACACAACTTCATCCCTCCAGCCAGTGACACTGAAGTGACACTTCCCCAGTGCCAATGTCATTGTGTGTGGGGATCATTAGTGATTGCACACACTGGAGGTGTGCAGAGAAAGAGTCAAGGCACAAAGTAGCAGCAGAAGTAACAATGAGCCCACATCCCCTGGCATATGCACTGCAGGGCAGCCAGACCTTGGCATCTCTCTCCCTTCCAGACACGTGCAGACAGCCCAGGGCAGATCCCCCCCTTTTTTCTTTTTTTTTTTTGCACAATGCCACCAAGTCCTGATCAAAGTGTATTAATAGCCAAGGCGCCATGAGCCATGTGCCCAGCTGGGAGTAACTTACCTGGGTGAGGCAGAGCGGGGAGTACATGCTGCTGGGTGTGCAGGGAGAACACACGGTGGCCGGGGACAGGAGGGAAGAAGGATCAGGCTTCTTGCTGGTCGCTTTCACATTTCCAACTCTGCAAACTGCAGCTGATCCGCTCCATGAGCTGAACTTCCACCCCCCAACCCTGCGCCCCCCGGGGAGCCCTCCCTGGCATTCGGTGGTGCCCGGCTGCTGGTGCAGGAGCTGCTGTGCCCTGGTCCAGTCCTAGGCTGGGAGCTGGCTGCAAAGCAGGAATAACTTTCCGGATACTGCAGCTCTCAGGCACCCAACCCCCACCCACTACTGTCACCCCCCTCCTCCGATCACAGCACAGTCTAATCATGCAAAAGGACTGATCAATAAATGAAATAGTCTATATCAGAGTGGGGGTGGCAGTGCCCAGACATGGTGGGGGAGGGGTTAACCCGCGCGGTGCCAGGGCTCGGGGAGGAGCCGGGGGTGCAGGGGTTAAGTGTAGAAGTATGCAGAACTCTCTCTCTCTTTCCGGGACCTGCACCGGTCCCCTCCCTCCGGGCTCCTTATGAAATGAGATTTGCAGAATGGCACCGCTTCCCCTGAACCTTCACAGTAGATGGGACGTGCAGAGCCAAGTGACAGCGGTGACAAGTCCTCCCGCGGCCCGCTATGTACTAACAGGCTGACGCTACTTTGTGTGCGCGCTATTGTTCCTGTTGGTCTTTACTAGTGGTGGGACCCCGTTCTACATAATAGATGCGGAGACTCTGCAGTAGGAGACATGCTGGCACGTGTAGTTCTACAGCAGCTCCAGTTGCCATCAGACTGCTTTATGGGGAATGCACAAGTGACAGCCGCATGTCAGCACCCTGCACTGTGTGACCCGGACTGTGGGGACTTCAGGGATACTGCTTAACTATCTATCTCATATCTATCTATCTATCTATCTATCTATCTATCTATCTATCTATCTATTATCTCATATCTATCTATCTATCTATCTATCTATCTATCTATCTATCTATCTATCTATCTATCTATCTCATATCTATCATCTATCTATCTATCTATCTACTATATATCTCATATCTATCTATCTAATATCTATCTATCTATCTATCTATCTATCTATCTATCTATCTAATATCTATCTATCTATCTATCTATCTATCTATCTATCTATCTATCTACTATATATCTCATATCTATCTATCTAATATCTATCTATCTATCTATCTATCTATCTATCTATCTATCTATCTATCTATCTATCTATCTCATATCTATCTATCTCATATCTATCTATCTATCTATCTATCTATCTCATATCTATCTATCTATCTATCTATCTCATATCTATCTATCTATCTCATATCTATCTATCTATCTATCTATCTATCTATCTATCTATCTATCTATCTATCTATCTCTCTATCTCATATCTATCTATCTCATATCTATCTATCTATCTCATATCTATCTATCTATCTCATATCTATCTATCCTATATCTATCTATCTCATATCTATCTATCCTATATCTATCTATCTATCTCATATCTATTTCTCTATCTCATATCTATCTATCTATCTATCTATCTATCTATCTATCTATCTATCTATCTATCTATCTAATATCTATCTATCTATCTATCTATCTATCTATCTATCTATCTATCTATCTATCTACTATATATCTCATATCTATCTATCTAATATCTATCTATCTATCTATCTATCTATCTATCTATCTATCTATCTATCTCATATCTATCTATCTCATATCTATCTATCTATCTATCTATCTCATATCTATCTATCTATCTATCTATCTATCTATCTCATATCTATCTATCTATCTATCTCATATCTATCTATCTATCTATCTATCTATCTATCTATCTATCTATCTATCTCTCTATCTCATATCTATCTATCTCATATCTATCTATCTATCTCATATCTATCTATCTATCTCATATCTATCTATCCTATATCTATCTATCTCATATCTATCTATCCTATATCTCTCTATCTATCTCATATCTATTTCTCTATCTCATATCTATCTATCTATCTATCTATCTATCTATCTATCTATCTATCTATCTATCTATCTATCTATCCATCTATCTATTTATCTATCTATCCATCTATCTATCTATCTATCTATCTATCTATCTCATATCTATCTATCTATCTATCTATCTATCTATCTATCTATCTATCTATCTATCTATCTATCTACCTATCATCTATCTGTCTCATATCTATCTATCTATCCCATTTTTTGTGTACGTGCATTTTCAAACAGCGCACTGTATATTGGGGGGTGCGTAATTGCATCCGTAATAACCAAGGGGATGCCCAAAATACAGTGCAAAACTGCGGGGAACAGAACACATCTGGACCTCATTAGGCTAAATAGTCCTTTAAATCAGGAGTGGGGGAGTTGTGCGCATATGAACAAAAAAGTACAGTATAATGCGCAGACCTGCACGCAAATCACCCTCGTTTACAGTGCCAATATGTTACGCTGCAGCATGTATATTTGCGCATACGCTCGTCCACAGGAGCGCTTAAGCATTTTTACCGCTATATTAGGGAGCATTCACACGGGCGAGTGCTATTGGTCCAGGTACTGGAATCATAAACCTGCAATCTCCTATATATGTGCTTTAGGTTTTGCAAGGAAAACGCATGGCGGTACACGATTATCAGGCACATGAAAATCACATGCTATTACAATAGTAAAAACAAAAAGTTGCATCGCATTCACATGAAAAGCGCGTTTATCTGCGATGCAATGTTTTTTTCACCTACAGGGAAGACTGGGCGATTTTTGGACAGAATCTCCCAAAAATAGGACAAGCCGAGATCTTTCCATCTCAGAGCATCGCTGGGAGAGAAAAATTGCCTATGTGAATTAACTAATTAAGGGCTTCAAGAAACGAGTGCGTGCGCCAATCCTCTCACCGTAACGCAGCGTATTTGGGCATGAACAAGTTTTGGAGAGGGTAATAATCAGGCTGTTAAGCGTGTCGGCACATAGTACTGCAATGTATGCATGCGCAGGACTAGTTCACAGGCGCGCGATACTCCCTTTCCGTGGAAGTGAATGGCTATTAAAGCTTAGTATGGGCTAGCTGTCTTCTGCTTCTCATTACTTTTTCTTGGACCTGCCATAGACTTCTATGGAAGTTTAGCTGCATAAAACGCAGAAAGATAGGGCAGGTCCTCTTGTTTGGCAGTCATAGGAAATGCGCAGGAGAAACACGCTCATGAAAACGAACCCAATGGGTTTAATTCGCTGCGTTTTGTGGGCATGATTATCATGCGCGCGCATTGGCGCATAATACTGTTCTTTATGCGCACGCAGGGCCTGTTTACATGCGCGCACAACATCCCCCCCCTAACTTCACAGAATTGCGCAGCATATTGCGCATGTGCGTTTTGCATGCACATTTGCATACCTCCCATAGACTTCTATGGGGACTTTTGCTGCACAAAAAAATAGGAAGATAGAGCCGGTCCCATTAACGAGAATGAAGCCATTGACATCAATGTATTGCATGTGTATATTTCACGTGCGCAAAAATACCCCTGTTTGAAGAAGCCCTTATTCGGACGAGAATCGGCCATTCAAGCCACTGAGCGCTCACATGATGCGTTTTTAAACCATGTAACAATGAGGACCATAAAAATAAAAAAAAGCGCAGAACAGCAAGTGAAGAGGCCAACTTACGTTAACTTTTAATATGTGGAAAAACGGATGACGCTTAAATGACTTTCGTGAGTAAAAGGCAAAAACGCATGAAAATTGCACCACAAAATGAGTCAATCGTTCATGGAACGCACTTCGAGGTGCAAAATATTAGGTAACAGTCTCCGTATGTGGCAAGTTGGGGTATAAATGTGTTTAGGGTGCTGGCACTTATGGTTCTACCACAGAAATAGTCTGTTCTTCCGCGCTATTGTCCATAAAAACCTACGGACCCCAGGACATTACACAGACCATCAGAGAGTACAGCTAATTATTTTACGCCATTTGCGTTGGTATCATGTGTTCAGCCTGGGATCCAGCAGCATGCTGGCACTTATGGTTCTACCAATACAACAAGCCTACTTTTATCTTGTAGCCTTCAGGAAGCCATAAGTGATAATTAGAGGATGTGAAGAATCATCACTGCAATCGTAACATCACAACACAACCTGCCAACATGTGCCATATGGTCCAATGCGGTGTGCAGTAAAATACCTGCAAGTGAAGGCTAGGGCGGATTTCCGGACTGTCCGCATGGGAAATCTGCATCATTTACAGTAGTAGCAACGTCAATGAGGTTTCCAAAATCTCACACTGCAGAGAAAATCCGCCCCAAATCAGTGTGGAAATTGCAGAATTTAAATGCACAGCAGCTGCCGCGGATTTGCGGTGCGGATTCCATCTCTTTAAATGAGGGATTGAATCTTGCACTAAAATCTCTGTTACAGCGCCTCCTAGCAGGACGGCATTCCGCAACGGAATACCCACAGCAATTCTGCAGGAAATACGCAGAAGCCAAATCTGCACCAAAATGGCGCGAATTTGGCTGTTTTCAATCCCTAAATTTCAAGTGTTAACTCTTTCCAATCCAATTTGTATCCCGCTTTTCCTAGGGGGCTTACTCTTTTTCTGCTGCTATACAATGGCGCTATGTGCTGGCTAAAGCCAGTACTGCATGAGGTGACACGTGGGATAGGCTCCGACAGCAGAGAGGCTGGCAATATACAGTAAGAGAACCCTGACGGATGTCTTCCAACATCAGAGCTGTACAGGCTTAAATCGTAATGTCTTCAGAGGTCAGACAGTGGATTGGAAAGGGTTAAATTCTGCAGCATAAATGGACATGCAGAGGATTTAGAATTTGCAGCGTTTTTCAAAAATGATGCAGATTCCGCACCATGTGAAGTAGATTTCTGAAATCTCCTCCATATGGCTTGTACTGTAAACGATGCAGAATTTCTGCATTTACTGCCTGTGCGAAGGCGGCCTACAATCTGGACCAAATGATGTTGGATTCTGATGCAGATTTTGCGCTGCGGAATGTCCACTGCAAACACCCCGCAGCAAATTCCGCCCCATGTGGACATACCCTAAAGGTGAATGCTACAGGCCAAGGCCAGATCTTTGTAATAACTGTATTATAATGCAGCGGTCTGCCACAAGGTTGAAACCACAAAGAGCACAAAACTAAAAAAAACACCAGTATAAAGAATTGGCGCCCCCGGTCGGGTCACTTCTGTGCATCCCAGCCCTCCTTAAACTCGTGGAGATTTTCTTCTGGCCTCCACTCTCTCTTCTCTACTCATTAAACCCCATCTGTTTAACTATTAGTATTTTCAGGAAATCCAGGCGAGGTGCTGGAAGGCCACAGAATTATTTTTGCTTTTGGCTAACACCCCCACAGGCTTTCCATGTTTCCTAGATACTAGATTTTGGCTCTCCTTCTGACTTTTGTCCAAGCCACAGAGAAAAGTTATCACACAAATTACTGTCTAAAGTATACATGAAGTCTTATAAACACCAAGGACTCGCTCTGCCCAACTATTAACCACTTGGAAGCAGCGAGCGCCAGGAGATCAATGTGCTGAACACCTCCGCCCAGGTCCCAGTGTGTGTGTGTCCCCGAGTATATAAATATGTACAGATGTATATTTATACACAAGCATCTGTGCAGAGAGATGGATACTTTTTATACATGTTTATCGGTCTACGGATGTAGCAAAAGTTAACCTGACACTTTCTGTGTTATGATAACTTAGTTGCAATGTGCTTCAGTGCTGTAAGTCGAGTCATCACAATGCAGCGGTCATCTTAAAGGGATTGTCCATTCACCGTTGGCAGTTTTAATGTCAGGTGGAAATGTGTGAAAATGACAACTACAGCTGTACTTATTTGTCCTTGGCCCTGGTGATCCTGCGCTGCAGCCCCGTGGTTCTCCCGTTCTTTGTTGACCTAGGTAGTCAGGTGACCACTGCCTGCCAACTGTTCTCCTGGCATCAGCGCTCACATCCTGGGCACCATGATGCCAGGAATTTGGAACTGTGATGCTGCAGCCTTTGATTGGCAGGTAGCGGTCACCTGACTTGCACTGTCGACAAAGACCAGAAGAACCGCGGGGCTGCAATGCTGGATCGCCGGGGCAAAGGACAGGTAAGTACTGCTGGTTTTATTATTTTCACACACCTGCTCATGGAAATTGCAAAAAGTAAGTGGACAACCCCTTTAAGGCAGTCTTCCAAGTTATGAAAATGACATCTTAAGGGGTCCCCCACGGTGTAAAATAACAAAGCAGCTGATACTCGCCTCTCCCTGCTCCCCACTTGTATCCTGCCAGCGGCTCTGAGTCTCCACAGTGCTGTTTCTTTACAAGCTGCAGTCAGCCTGTGACGTCCCATAAACCGTCTGCTGCAGCCAATGACAGCGCCTGATGATAATTACCGAGCATTGTCATTGGCTGCAACAGCTTGTTTGGAGACGGCTCAGGCTGACTGTGGCCTGTAAGGGTGATGTCAGCAGGGAAAATGGAATCGCAGAAAAGGGACAGGCGGGTAGCGGAGAGAGGTGAGTATCAGCAGTTTTGTTAATTTACACCATGTGGGACCCTTTAAGATGCTGTTTACATAATTTGGACAACCCCTTTAATGTTTACGTTATGTATTTGTATGTAATGCCTGTAGAAATGTTTGTTTGTATTTGTGTACATATATATATATATATTTATACTACATATCCACTCATTGTCGGAACCCATCCCTCCCCTAGAAGTTGTCAGAGTGGAATTAATCTTTCTCTGTGATTGTAATGTTGATGAAAGTGATTACAATATCAGAGCAAAAGCATCAGTTATTGTGTGGAAACTGATCCCCTTGTCGGGAGGCTCTAGTACCGTGTTGTACCGCCTCTAGCTTGGATACAAGATGTGATACAGGCGAGCATGGAGGCTCTAGGACCCTGTTGTACTGCCTCTAGCTTGGATACAAGATGTGATACAGGCGAGCATGGAGGCTCTAGGACCCTGTTGTACTGCCTCTAGCTTGGATACAAGATGTGATACAGGCGAGCATGGAGGCTCTAGGACCCTGTTGTACTGCCTCTAGCTTGGATACAAGATGTGATACGGAGGGCATGGAGACTCTAGTACCCTGTTGTACCGCCTCTAGCTTGGATACAAGATGTGATACGTGCAGGCATGGAGGCTCTAGTACCCTGTTGTACCACCTCTAGCTTGGATTCAAGATGTGATATGGGGGGCATGGAGGCTCTAGTACCGTTGTACCACCTCTAGCTTGGATACAAGATGTGATACAAGGGGGCATCGAGTCTCTATTACCCTGTTTGTCCGCCTCTAGCTTGGATACAAGATGTGATACAGGCAGGCAAGCAGTCTCTAGTACTCTGTTGTACCGCCTCTAGCTTGGATACAACATGTGATACAGGGGGCATGGAGGCTCTAGTACCCTGTTGTACCCCCTCTAACTTGGATACAAGATGTGATACAGGGGGTATGGAGGCTCTAGTACCCTGTTGTACTGCCTCTAGCTTGGATACAAGATGTGATACAGATGGGCATGGAGGCTCTAGTACCCTGTTGTACCCCCTCTAGCTTGGATACAAGATGTGACACGGGCTGGCGTGGAGGCCTACAAGTTCCTTATGGTTTCCTGCGGCATATCGCTCCACATTTGCTGTAATGCAGCCTCTAGATTGTGCAAACTCATACGCTGTTGCAGTTGGCGTCCCAGAGGATCCCATACATGTTCTATTGGTGATAAATCTGGTGACCGGGCAGCCAGGGAAGTGTGACAATGTTGTGGGGGCTTCTGTGACCCCCTTGTGTGTGCGGCCGAGCATTATCCTGCTGGAAGACGCCATGAGAGGAACACATGTGGCTGCAGGATGTCCTGAACATATCGCTGAGCTGTGACTGTCACTACTAGGTGTGACCGACTGTCATATGTGATGGTCCCCCAGACCATCACACCAGCAGGGGGAAGTGTGCCAATCCATAGCAAAGGCAGGATTGAGGCGCTCACCTCCAGACATGAACATGGTTGTCGTCAGTGCCTGGACTAAGCATCGATTCGTTGCTGAAGACAACCTGGTTCCACTCAGTAGCATCCGGTTTTATTGTTCACAAGATCACTGCAAACGAAGGCAACTATGGGTGTTAAGGCCGTACACATAATGGACCTCATGTGACCAAATGTCCTTCAGTCAAGTGCCTGGAAATAGTTCCGACAGACACAGGGGTGTAACAATGGTGCCCCCTGTCTCTGAAAAGTGGAAAATGAAACAGTTACGGCTATTCGTGTTTGTCGTACGATCAGATGATCCTCTTTACTGGTGGTCTGTTGGGGGTCCTGAGCCCGGTCACCTTGTGTGCCCTCACACATCCACTGGTCCCAACATTTCCTAACAGTCTGATCAGACACTCCTCTCTACTGGTGGTCTGTTGGGGGCATCCTGAGCCTGGTTACCTTGTGTGCCCAAATCCCCTGGTCCCAGCACCCCGTAACAGTCTGGTCAGACGCTCCTCTCTACTGGTGGTCTGTAGGGGGCGTCCTGAGCCCGGTCACCTTGTGTGCCCTCACACATCCACTGGTCCCAACATTTCCTAACAGTCTGATCAGACACTCCTCTCTACTGGTGGTCTGTTGGGGGCATCCTGAGCCTGGTTACCTTGTGTGCCCAAATCCCCTGGTCCCAGCACCCCGTAACAGTCTGGTCAGACGCTCCTCTCTACTGGTGGTCTGTAGGGGGCATCCTGATCCCGGTCACCTTGTGTGCCCTCACACATCCACTGGTCCCAACACCTCCTAACAGTCTGCTCAGAACGGCCGGTGGAGAACAATTCATTGCTACGACCATCCAGCTTCTCCCATCCCAATATTGCGCCCCTCTCAGACTCTGGTAACGGGGTGAAATCTCTTCTCTCCGTCGTAGAGGCGTCTAGTGGTCAACAAGCTCTACAAGCGGAAGAAGAGGTCACTACACACAAGCAGCCTCCGAGAGCCTTTTATAGGCCAAGGGGGGAAACCACTTTTAAGGTCTCCGCTGGCAAGACCGTTCATCTAATCACCACAACTCTCATCATTTGTATATCAGCCTGAGATGGAACTGCAGGACGAGTTTTGCAGCAAAACGACAACTTCTTCTAGAGGCCAGATTGTTTTGACAAAGAATACACATGTATATATCTATACATATGTGTGCATCTGCATATATATATATATATACATATGAATTTGCATATATGTATGTGTGCCTGAGTGTACATCTGTATATCTGGATGTGTGTGTATTCCTGTAACACTTGTGTTGCTCTATGTATAGGAATTTATATGTGCATATGTACCGCATATATCTATAGATATATATATAATCCATTGGTAATAACTGCAGTGTTCACCCCCTCCTGCCCGCCGCCCCTTGCTGCACTGTACATTGCACATAAGGAGTAACTTGCTCCATATTAAAGTTTGAGGTTAAACTTGCTGCGAGGAGCAGCAGAATATTAGACAGGGAGCTAGGAGGGGTGAGGGGGACGTGGAGGGGCCTGGGCTTTGTCTCTCCGTACAGTAAATGTCTCTCTCCCTCTCCCCGCAGCAGCAGCTCTTATTCCCCTCAGACTCTTGTGGTTTCCATATTATGTGAGGGAGGCTTTGGCGCCCTTTGTGCGGCTGTGAGAGGCCTCCCTGCGCCCTCTAGGCTGACACTCCAAGCCCAAGCTCGGCTCTCCGCTCCCCGCACACTTCTCAGGACACAAACAAAAACCTAAAAACAAGGGGAAAAAGTGGGACCGAGCAAAACAATAGTAAGAACTAAAGAAAGGACTTGGGAGCGGAGTCCTGGGCGAGCCTTCAAGGAGCTAGTGCTGCGCTTGTCTTCTGACGGGCCGAAGGAGATGGGGCAAGACAAGGAGCAAATAATCAATCGGAAGCAAAGAATACAAATAAAAATGGTCTTTTATTGAGCTGTTAAAGTGGGAACATGGAGGTGAGTCAGTCAGGAGTTACAGGGAGGCTTTAGCCTTGAATGCCCGCTGGAAATGACTCCTTCCCGGGCTTCTCCTGGCATCGTGCCCAAGAATGCATTTACAATCAGCTATATGGGAAACATATATACACACGCACTAAAGGAGCGCATTTACTATGTGGTTAATATACACACAAGTGTGAGGCCGGAGAAGAATGTCTGATGGGGTGTCCTCAGTTCCCCTGAAATCACCCGTCGCATATTAGAACATGAGCAAATACTTAATATGCAATGGACCTGATTCCATCCAAAACTTAAAGGGCCACTCATCATGTCGCTATCCCCCCAGTATATATAAGTGGGCTAGGGTTACCTGGGTTAGTTATATCTTTTTGTCTGAAACTCTTGGTCTCTTTTTTCCCGGATGGTCATGTGATCTCAATTCTGACCCGCTCAGATCTACTTTGGGATTATGGATTCATTTTCTAGTCTGTGTGATGCTGTTGCATGAATCCTACCACAGAAAATGCATTGAAAGGGTCACAGACACCCCTGTCACAGTAACTGCTGATGATCACACAAGTATAATAGAGGAGGTCACAGCTCATCCTCCTGACTGCATACTTATGGGCTGTAGCTTACTTAGTTGAATATAGAAGGTGATCATAATTCAATTGCCCACCTGCAGACGAAAATGGTATAGCCTCAGCTAATGATGTGCTGATGCATTATGGGATTGATGTAAAAGAGATGGTGCCTGATAAGTATCAGAGAGGGGGTTGCACTGCAAGGAAGTGGCTGCAATACACAGAAGAGACCTCCAGAGTGTGACAGGCAACCAGATAAGGATGGAAAAATGTGCTTACATGAACGTGGCCCTTTAAGAGTAGAATATTTGTCTATAAGGGGTGGTCTACAAGGAAACTTCATAACGTCCCATAGGTGCCATGTTGTAGGGGTGACAACTTCTTAGAAAGTTCTTAAGTCTCCAGCGCCATGTAGCCCTCTTCTATGGATTTCAGGCCATGCAATGATTAATGGCTGATTTATAGCTGTAAGTGGAGGAATGTGAAGATCACAGCCCGGCTCCTAATTACAGGAGAAGGGGGGTGGACTCGCTGCCCCCCTCTATAGAGCTATAACTCACTAATGTATGGAGCTCTGACACTTGCCTCAAGATCCTGTGGAAGGAGTATCCCATTTGCACTGCACCTTACTGCACCAGCTAAGACAACAATGATAGATGTGACCACAGACGGCGACTGGCAGAATATGGGGATGATAATATATTGATTGGAAATGAGTATATATACAAAGGAGAGATACACTGAAATCACTCTATGTATCCAGTGCGAAGTATATACATATATACACCAGTGCATTGCAGTCCCATTCATTTCGATGGCAGCGCTGTTGACATATTCTCGGACCTAGGGGAATGAAGTTTCTCCGTATGGAAAGCGCTAAATTGGTGTAACGAGTCTTAAAAAGAACCTGTCATGACCTTAGAGTCTGGTGAACTGAGCCATGGGGCTAAAAGTAATGGAACGGGGAATCTGGGGAGCACTGTTTCATACCCACCAGGTGCACCATTCCAGTACTGCGTACCCACGAAGTTGGCACACACACACAGCATGACTCTTCAGCCGACTCTCCCCATAGAGATGAATGGGGATGTGAGCGCACACAACTGGCTGAAGAATCTAGCTTTGGGCATGCCTCAACTTCATGTGGACACAGTGCTGGACGGGGTATGAAACAGCTTCCTGGACTCCCCATTCCATCACGCTTGAGCCCCATGATGTAGTTTATGGGACTCACAGAATATGACAGGTTTCCTTTAAAGGGGTTTACCAAGTTATAACTTTATAGTCAGTGGGATCCAGCCACTGGCACCCCACCAATCCCAAGAACAGGTGTCCGGTTAGTCCCAAGTGAATGGAGCGGAGGCCAAACTGGCACGCTGCCACTCCATTCACTTCACTGCCACTCCATTCACTCTGGGACTAACTGGACATCCATTCTTAGGATCCAAAAAACTTTTCAAGTTGGCATAACCGCTTTACCTAATTGGCCAGGCAATGCTCCCTAGTAGGGGGCGTAACTATAATGGATGCAGACAATGCAGTCACACCCAGGCCCTGAAGGTTCAGGGGGCCTATAAGGTCTCTTTTTCCCATGTAAGATGTACAGTACCATGAATGAAGTATTACAGATGGGAGGCCCTGTTAGAGATTTGGGACTGAGGTCTATTATGCCTTTACTACCCAGGAATACAAAAATGGCAAAAAGCTCTAAAAAAATGTGACCCCTTCATTTGATGGGGGCTTGGCTCGCAGACCCCACTGGTGATATCTCCCAATCTGTACCAGAAAGTATATATAGGGTATAATTAGGGATCTGGCAAAGCATATGCCTTATTTGTTGAGTGCCAGTGGGGGCACCAACAAATCACAAGGGTATTTAGAAACAGGGCTAGGGCAAAAAATTGGATCTTTGCCCTGAGTGAGAAAAAACTTAGATGGGACTGTATTCTGGTCTATAATGTTGATGCATAATACAGGGTGCAGCCAAAAAGACGAATCCAGCCCTATATCTCGGTACGGATGTCCTATATCGAAATAACAATAGCAGACTTGACTAGGAAGGTGTGGATACGCTACACGATGGGGGTCCGGAACATGAATTTCAATCTTGTGTTGCAGCCCCTATAGGAGACAGAGAGTAAAACCAAGAGTAGCATGTGAGAAGCAGAAATCCACTTTCCACGTCTCTCTTAAGTCTCGCGGGACTCTGCCTAAAGTAAGGATGCATACTCGAAGGGGGCAGATAGGGGCAGATCATTCTGGTGGTCGTCCATCGTCATCTGCAGGAGATTCAGCTACCAATCTGTGTTGAGAGTCCCTGGAATGAAAACAGATCCGAGAAGGCAACCGCGCCAAATTCCAATCCATACATTAACGCTCAAATTTGCATAGTCTTCTAATTAGGTTGAGCTCTTACTAGAAATCTGCATTACATCGGCACTGAATCGGCGCTTCGCCGTTGACTACCGCGGTCCGGTTATGATCATGTCTGCCCTGGACTGCACTGTCGACCGGCTCCATGTATGAATCATAGCAGACGCAATCTAGTTGAGCGTACTTCTTTACTTCCGTCAAAGCACTTAAAGAGATGCGGAAAGCGGATTTCTACTTCTCACATGTTACTCCTCAACTTTGGATTTTACTCTCTATCTCCTACAGGGGCCACAACACAAAATTGAAATCCATGTTCCAGGGCCCCCATTATCTCATCGTGCAGCGCGTCCATGCCTTCCTATTCAAGCACACTACTGTAATTTCAATATAGGACACCGATATTGAGATACAGCGCTGGATACGTCTTTTTGATGTCACCCTGTATTCTTTTTCTTGCACTGAGGCGATAAAGGGTTAAAGAACAGATACAATGTAACAGGAGCAGATACAATGTAACAGCGGCTGCATACAACCCACAGATCCACATCCTCAGTTTTCCACATTAACACCAAACTTCAGGCAAAGTCTCTGCCCCATGCAGAGCGCAAGACCCCCCTGCTGCACCCCCCATTCTAAAGGAGACCCAGAAATGGCCTCGAAACACCCTCCAACCGCAGGATCCCAGCGAGCCATTGGCTAGCAGCCCCATCCATCATTGCTCCCTGCAGAAGGATTGGTCATCCCTGCTCTGTCTAGACACTTCCTTTGTGTCAGGGGGAGGGGAGGCTCACATTCTACATTGTACAGTTCCCTCTCTTATTTATTTTTTTACTTTTTTTCCTCTCTGGCTGGGATAGAGCAATTGCAAAATGTGCAGAGCTCAGCAATTCTGAGCACTACAAGGAAAGGAAACCCACCCTCCTCCTGGTGCAGGGAGGCTGCAGCACTCACACATTGCTGCTATTCTTCTGCAAAATGCACATTTCCTACTGCCCCCCCCACCCCAAAGTCACCCCAGCCCCCCTCCCCCAACACCTGCACACATACAACATAATAACTAAGGCAATGCAAAAGAGAAACTTAGTGAAGCCACGTACCATTGTCATGCATACAGTACGTGGGCACTTTAAGTGGAGCAGGGCAGCTTCATGACTGGCAAGCTAAAGGGTAAAGTTGCCCCTGAAGAGGTGGCACAGCAGCAGGCTGGGGAGGGCCGTGCAGGGGGTCAGTCCGTGCTTCTGCCCCCTTGGGGTCCCTGTGCCGGGGAGGTGGGACACTTTGCACAAGTTGCAATCTCTCCGCCAGCTCCTTGTTTATTTCCGCAATTGCTACAATTTGCATAGTTTCCTCGCTCGACCAATAGGAGGAGGGGAATGGCCGCTCCGGCCGGGGCCACGTTCTGAGCCCCCGGAGTAGGCCCTGCCAGGAGGAGGGAGGGAGGGAGCGCCGGACAGCTCGGCCTGCGGCTCCTGCGGCATTGATGAGGGAGGAGGGGAACTTCTCTCTATTTATTATTTCCTACTTTGTGCTGGTGGCAAAAGAATCTGCCCCAGAGCCCCACGTGTGCTGGGGGCCAGCATGCTGGGACCTGTAGTGCTGTAGCAGCAAGTAACCAGAGACCATAGTGTTCTACAGAGTCCAGCAATACTAGAAGAAGAGGACTGCATCTCATATCCATCTATCTATCTATCTATCTATCTATCTATCTATCTATCTATCTGTCTATCTATCTATCTCATATCTATCTATCTATCTCATATCTATCTATCTATCTATCTATCTCATATCTATCTATCCATCTATCTCATATCCATCTATCTCATATCTATCTATCTATCATCATCTATCTATCTCATATCTATCTATCTATCTCATATCTATCTATCTATCTATCTATCTATCTAATATCTATCTATCTATCTAATATCTATCTATCTATCTATCTATCTATCTATCTATCTCTATATCTATCTATCTATCTATCTATCTATCTAATATCTATCTATCTATCTATCTATCTATCTATCTATCTATCTATCTATCTATCTCATATCTATCTATCTATCTCATATCTATCTATCTCCTATCTATCTCATATCTATCTATCTATCTATCTATCTATCTCATATCTATCTATCATCTATCTATCTATCTATCTCATATCTATCTATCTCATATCTATCTATCTCATATCTATCTATCTCATATCTATCTATCTATCTATCTATCTATCTCATATCTATCTATCTATCCATCTCATATCTATCTATCTATCTATCTATCTATCTATCTATCTATCTATCTATCTATCTATCTATCTCTCATATCTATCTATCCATCTCATATCTTATCTAGCTATCTATCTATCTCTTATCTATCTATCTCTTATCTATCTATCTATCCACCCATACATCTAATATCTATCAATCTATTGCTCTATCTATCTATCTCATATCTTTCTATCTATCTCCTATCTATCCTCTACCTATCTATCTATCTATCTATCTATCTATCTATCTATCTCATATCTATCTATCCTCATATCTATCTATCTATCTATCTATCTATCTGTCTAACCATCTATCTATCTCATATCTATCTATCTCATATCTATCTATCTGTCTAACCATCTATCTATCTATCTCATATCTATCTATATCTCATATCTATCTATCTGTCTAACCATCTATCTATCTATCTCATATCTATCTATCTATCTAACCATCTATCTATCTATTATCTATCTATCTATCTATCTCATATCTATCTATCTATCTATCTATCTATCTGTCTAACCATCTATCTATCTCATATCTATCTATCTATCTATCTATCTCATATCTATCTATGTGTCTAACCATCTATCTATCTATCTCATATCTATCTATCTATCTATCCATATCATATTTATCTCTCTAACCATCTATCTATCTATCTCATATCTATCTATCTAATATCTATCTATCTATCTATCTCCTATCTATCTATCTATCTATCTCCTATCTATCTATCTATCTATCTATCTGTCTATCCTCATATCTATCCAATAGAAGATGTTGGTGGAGATATGGAGCCGGCATTTGGATGTCAATTTGCCCAATCGTTTTGTTTTCAGGGAGATAATCTACCACTACAGGAGTTTGGAGGGGGCAAAGGAGTCTAGAGGGGAAAGAAGAGTCTGGAGGGGACAGAGGAGTCAGAAGAGGACAAAGGAGTCAGGAGAGGACAGAAGAGTCTGGGGGGAAACAGAAGAGTCTGTCAGAGACAGAGGAGTCTGGATTGGACAATGGTCTGGAGGGGTCAAAGGAGTCTAGAAGGGACAGCAGAGCCTGGAGGGAGCAGAGGAGTCTCTAGGGGTCAGAAGAACCTTAAGGGGACAGAAGAGCCTGGAGGGAGCAGAGGAGTCTCTAGGGGTCAGAAGAACCTTAAGGGGACAGAAGAGCCTGGAGGGAACAATGGACTCTGGAGGGAACAGAGGTGTTTTGCACAACTTTCTCTGATGTTTCCATTCAGAACACATGGATGCTCGGCCCGAGCCCAGCAAGCATGTGCATGGCTGCCCTAATGATGAGGTTAATTACACATAGTACTAGCCGTGATGCCATGTAATGGTGCCCATAGATGTAAGACGTTAGATCTGCAGACAATCTAATATCACTGGGGCCTGGCAGACCACTGGAACAGTACATCCATGTTTATGGGGATTTATTGCCTCCATTGAACCACACTGCCTCTCCCTAACGTGGAACAATGATTATTGGAAATATTTCTCACTGTTTGTACCTTTTAGGAACAAGCATATCAAGCTGGAGGCTAATATTCCTGTGTAATACGCCATGTGTACTATATCCACAAGTACAGTCTTGGCTTTGAATACAATAGGAACTGCTGCATGTGAATGTCCATTAGCGGCTCATGCACATGGTGCAGTAAGTCCCTGTACAGCTGTAGAAGTGTATGGGCTATAGTGTACCTACACATAACATATATACATACAATCCCAAATCCAACATACACACATTTGTACGTTTCAAATACACAACTAGTTTCCATAATATGGCGCTATACAGAGACGGCATAGGGCGGCACAGGTACCAGGTATACCATGTACGGCACTGAGTGTGGTAGAGAAGGTGGTGACAGCAGCGCTACCTGAGAACCGCTGTCACCTCAACTGATTGGTGGGGATTCTGAACGGCGGACCCCTGTCTATCAACTAGTGATGGGCTATCCTGTGGAAAACCCCTTTAAGGGTGCCTTCATACTTGCAATAAAATCACGCGATTTTCATGTGATGCGAGAGTGGGTAATAACGCAGAATTATGAAACCAATGATTTTCAATGGTTTCCTTCACTCCTGCGATGTTGCGGTAAAAAAAAAATCACAGCACGCCCAATCTTCTGCGATTTTCTTTTTTTATCTCCCATGTTTCCCTATGGAGCCTCATTTTAATTGCATCACAAAGCAGGAACTTGCGATTTTCGTGCGATATGATGAGTTTTTAACATTAGAAACTTCTATTGACTTTCGCATAAGAAATTCGTGAAGAAAATCACAAGTGGCATTGGTGTTTTTGCAAGAAAAAGCAGCCCTGCGCTAAGAAAACGCGTGAAAAAAGATGCAATTTTGCCTTGATTTTCTCGTGCGATTGCCAGTGTGAAGGGGCCCTAATTCAGGCCGGCAGAGCCGGGGTGTATGACATCAACTTCAAATAATCAACAATATGATGATGAAATTTCTGCGACATAATGGGACCTATTTACAAATGGATTAGATAGATCAGTGGTCCCCAACTCCAGTCCTCAGGGACCCCAACAGGTCATGTTTTCAGGATATCCCATGCTAAGAACCCCTTTGGCAATGTCTGAGGCACCGACAATAATTACATCACCTGTGCAACACTGAGGAAATCCTGAAAACCTGTTGGAGGACACTGAGATACATAGATATGGGATAGATAAATATATATGAGATAGATAGATATGAGATCAGTGGCCTAACTATAGGGGATGCGGTTGCACCCGGGCCCAGGAGCCTTAGGGGGCCGGTAAGGCCTCTCTTTTCCATATAGGGAGCCCAGTACTATGAGTAAAGCATTATAGTTGGGGGTCCTGTTACAGGTTTTGCATTGGGGCCAAGCTTTAAGTGACACCTCTGTATGAGAGAGATCGATAGATAAATATGAGATAGAGAGATATGAGACAGATAGATAGATATGAGGTAGATAGATAGATAGATATCAGATAGATAGATAGATAGATAGATAGATAGATAGATAGATAGATAGATAGATATGAGATAGATAGATAGATAGATAGATAGATAGATATGAGATAGATAGATGGATAGATAGATATGAGATAGATAGATGGATAGATAGATATGAGATAGATAGATAGATATGAGATAGATAGATATGAGACAGATAGATAGATAGATAGGAGATAGATATGAGATAGATAGATAGATATGAGATAGATAGATAGATATGAGATAGATAGATATGAGATAGATAGATAGATAGATATAGATAGATAGATATGAGATAGGTAGATGTGAGATAGATATGAGATAGATAGATAGATATGTGATAGATAGATAGATATGTGATGGATAGATATGAGATAGATAGTTAGTTAGATAGATATGAGATAGATAGATAGATAGATAGATATGTGATAGATAGATATGTGATAGATAGATAGATATGGGATAGATAGATAGATAGACAGATAGATATGAGAGAGATAGATAGATAGATAGATATGAGATAGATATGTGATAGATAGATAGATAGATAGATAGATAGGAGATAGATAGATAGATATGAGATAGATAGATAGGAGATAGATAGATAGATAGATAGATAGATAGATAGATAGATATGAGATAGATAGATAGATAGATAGATAGGAGATAGATATGAGATAGATAGATAGATATGAGATAGATAGATAGATATGAGATATATAGATGATAGATATGAGATAGATAGATAGGAGATAGATAGATAGATAAACAGATATGAGATAGATATGAGATAGATAGATAGATATGAGATAGATAGATAGATAGGAGATAGATAGATAGATAGATAAACAGATATGAGATAGATAGATAGATATGAGATAGATAGATAGATAGATAGATAGATAGATATGAGATAGATAGATAGATATGAGATAGATGGATAGATATGAGATAGATAGATAGATAGATATGAGATAGATAGATAGATAGATAGATAGATAGATAGATAGATAGATAGATCTACTGTAATGGTTATAAAATTGCTTCTCTGCTAGATATACAAGATGTAGTCAAAAAGCCGGATCCAGCGCTCTATCTCATCACAGATGTCCTATATTAAAATAAGAATGGCGTACTTGAATTGGAAGGCGTGGAGGCGCTACACGATGGTATGGCGCATGGGTCCCTGGGGGCCCCGGAACATGGATTTAAATTTTGTGCTTATGATAAGCAGAAACCCACTTTCCAGATCTCACTGCATTCCATCGGATGCCTGCTATGACGGAAGTAAGGAAAGTACTGGAAGTGGCCTCCTTCTGCTATAAAAGGGGCCGATCATCCAGTAAGTCGTCCACCGTCGCCTGCAGGAGATTCAGGCACTGATACTTGTTGAGAACCCCTGGAATGAACACAACTCCAGGGAGGCGATCGCGCCAAATTACAACCCACACATTCACGTTGAAATTTGCCTTGCCTTCTGATTGGGTGGTGTATTGCATCTGCGCTGTTGAATCTTTCCATGTATGTATCGCAGCCGCAGGAGGCAGCACCCAGTACGCTTTTCTTACTTCAGGCATAGCAGCGGTCACACAGAACTTAGGCCGCTCTTTTTATCACGATTAGCATGGCGTCCCGAGCGCTGCGCCAATCGCGGTTCAACGCTCCCATTGATTTCAATGGGGCCTCGTAGACCTGCACTCGGCATTTCTAACGCCGCGATTTTCGAGCACTGTCTATTCTATTTTTCTACGCTTGTTAGCGCACCTCATCACCCATCACAATGATCGGGTGCGTTAGAAAGCGCTGTCAAACCTGGATCATGCGTTCAAAAACACAACTCGAAATTACAAGAAAATGCAGCGATTTCGAGCAGCGCTTATCTGAACGCATGTGTAAGAGTGAGTATCATCCTTTCCGAGTATCTGCCTGCTCGTCTGCAAAGATTCGGGTGCCGGCGGGGGGGGGGGGGAGTGGTGGGTGGCGGGACTCAGCAAGTGGGGGGGTGGGGGGTGGAGAAAGAAATCTCCCCCCCCACCCCCCAGCTGGCACCCGAATCTTTGCGGACGAGCAGGCAGATACTCGAAAAGGACGATACTCGCTCGAGTATTTGTCCTTAACGAGTATGCTCGCTCATCTCTACTCTCTATCTATTACAGGGGCCACAACACAAGATTGAAATCCATGTTCCGGGGCCCCCAGGAGCCCATGTGCTATACAATCGTGTAGCTCATCCATGCCTTCCTATTCATAACACTATTATTATTTCAATATAGGACACCAGTACTGAGATATAGCGCTGGATCCGTCTTTTGGGCTACACCCTGTATTTTTATGTATACTGTACATCAATGTAGCAGAGCTGAATTTGTCAATTTTCTTTTTGTAGATACAAAATTTGAGCATTTTAACATTCTCTGAGTTAATATAAGGCAGTCGGTTTACCAGCAGTCCTATGCAAGGCAGCATGTCATATTACTGTTATTTTGGACCTATCTACTAAGAGTGGGGTACTATGAAGCACGCGTCGAGTAAATAGTGCATGCCAATGACGGTATACAATGCAGCCACTGAGCTGTGCCAGGTTGTAGCCAGGTTGTAGCTGTGCCCGGTCGCCACTTTTCGGTAAGGCAATAACTTTTAGTATAGTAGTAGCACAGTCCGCTTCTCTACCACTTATGGGGGGCTTAATAAATGCAGTGCTCCGCCTGACCCCCAGAACACCAGTGTCACTGCAGTGATACCTCCTCCCCGGGAAGTAGTTACTGATCAGGTTTGGATGCTTTGAATCAGTTCTGAGCTCCCTAATCCACAGAAGAGGAGAAGTTCTCCCTGACACATCGGAGCCCTGGAGTTGCTGTAAGGTCAGCGTTGCGCCGCACTGGACGCGTTCCCTCAGCGGAGACCTTTGTGCTATTACAGATTAGTTTGTTTTCAGGCGTAAATATGGATTAATCATTGTGAAGATCAAACCTCAGTTAAATAAACTGTGCTGTGATTCAGTAAATTAGAGGGAGTGAAAGTTTGGCTCGGGCAGACACAATGACTAACTGGTGAATTGGCAGAGAACCACACAGACACCCAGCAAAAGTCTGCTGCGGCCTGCTCATAGTCACTGACAGGGGCACAGTCACTGGTGAGCTCAGCCGGAGGACCTGTCAGAGGTGTCAGTGACTCTGCAAGATGGAACGAGGAGATTCTAAAGAGATTAATAGTCAGAGTCAATTAATTGGGAGAGATACTCTCTTTGTAAAAAAAAAATATCAAGTAACTAGAAGTTGTCGTTTTACTGCAAAACTCGTCCTGCAGTTCCATCTCAGGCAGATCTGTAGATGATGAGAGTTGTTGTGATTAGATGAACGGTCTTGTCACCGGAGGCCCCAAAAGTGGTTCCCCCTTGGCCTATAAGAGGCTCTCGGAGGCTCCTTGTGTGTAGGTACCTCTTCTTCCGCTTGTAAAGCTTGTTGACCACTAGACACCTCTACAACGCAGAGAAGAGATTTCACCCTGTTACCGGAGTCTGAGAGGGGCGCAATATTGGGATGTGAGAAGCTGAATGGTCGTAGCAATGAATTGTCCCCCAACTGGGCCGTTCTGACCAGACTGTTAGGAGATATTGGGACCAGTGGATGTGTGAGGGCACACAAGGTGACCGGGCTCAGGACGCCCCGAAAGACCACCAGAAGAGAGGAGCATCTGATTGTCCGACAAGCACCAGCAGCTCCAACTGTTTCATTGTCCACCATCCAGAGACAGGGGGCGCCATCATTACAGACCCCTGCATCTTCTGGAACCATTTCCAGGCACTTGGCTGAAGGACATTTGGTCTCACGGCCCCCATTACATGTACTGGTTTTTACACCCACCGTTGCCTCCATTTGCAGTGGTGTCATGAACGACAAAACTGGATGCTACGGAGTGGAACCGGATTGTCTTCAGCGATGAATCCAGGCTTAGTTTGGGCACTGACTATGGCCAGGTTTGTGTCCAGAGATCTAGGGGTGATCACCTCAATCTTGCCTTTACTGTGGAGCGGCACACTGCCTCTCCTGGTGTGATGGTCTGGGGGGGCATCGCATACAACAGTCGGTCACCCCTAGTAATGGTGCAAGGGACAATGACAGCTCAGCGATATGTACAGGACATCCTGCAGCCACATGTGTTCCTCTCATGACGGCTTCCAGCAGGATAATGCTCGGCCGCACACACAAGGGGGTCACAGGAAGCCCCCACAACATTGTCACACTTCCCTGGCTGCACGGTCACAGATTTATCACCAATAGAACATGTATGGGACCATCTGGGATGCCAACTTCGACAGCCTATGAGTTTGCACAATCTAGAGGCTGCATTACAGCAAATGTGGAGCAATATGCTGCAGGAAACCATACAGAACCTGTATGCCTCCATGCCCGCTCGTATCACATCTTGTATCCAAGCTAGGGGCAGTACAACAGGATACTAGAGCCTCCATGCCCGCCGTTATCACATCTTGTATCCCTAGAGGCGGTACAACAGGGTACTAGAGCCTCCATGCGCACCCGTATCACATCTTGTATCCAAGCTAGAGGCGGTACAACAGGGTACTAGAGCCTCCATGCCCCCTTGTATCACATCTTGTATCCAAGCTAGAGGTGGTACAACAGGGTATTAGAGACTCCATGCCCACCTGTATCACATCTTGTATCCAAGCTAGAGGCGGTACAACAGGGTATTAGAGACTCCATGCCCACCTGTATCACATCTTGTATCCAAGCTAGAGGCGTTACAATAAGGTACTAGAGGCTCCATTCTGGGGGTCAGTTTTCCACAATAAATGACCCCTCTCCTCTGATATGTAATCACTTATAACCAGGTTACAATCACACAGCGAAAGTTTCATTTCATTCCGACAACTTCTAGGGGAGGGATTGTTGTGACAAAGTGTATATTTGCTGAAACGATTTGCATATGCACACACCCATGTTATATATAATACATTTGTGGTTCGATAGATAGACACATTTCTAAAGCTTTTTATGCCAGTTTCTCCAAATTTGTGCATTTTATTCTCTATTTCCACAAAAATGTGTGACTTTTCTTCTATTTGCGTTGCTCCCACTGGTAACTGCAAGCACTGATTGAAATCCATGACAGCCGTGCCTGCAGTTACAAGCGCCGGGCACTGCACAGAGGTGGGCACAGAGACTTCCACTGCTTCTGCTCCGACTTCTGTGTATCTGCGGCACTGACAGCATGCGCCCGCTCAGCTGATCAGGCGGGGTCCCGAGCGATGGACCCCAGCTGATCAACTATTGATGACCTATCCTGAGGAGAGGCCATAAGTAGTATTCTCGCAGGAAAAGCCCTTTAGGAATAGCCACTCTTTACAAAGTCACAATATTTGTCGCTATCGCACTCCAGTAGCCTGGGGTGTACACAGTGATTCCACATCTCTAGACATATTAAAAGATGCAACTCATGTATCAACATCGTGTGACATTTGACACATTAGTCACATTTTTAGCTAGAGGAGGAGAAAACGCTGCCAAAGTGGTACCCACAGACATAGGGGCAGAGGTACAAAATGTTATATGCCATAATTTGTGACTTTTTGGATTTTTATGGCAAACTCTAAAAGTGGGTATGGCAGCCTGCGGCCCGTCAGATTGTGTATAATTCACACCAAAAGCGGGCACAAATTATAGCTTAAACCTATGCCAGATACTACTTGCTGTAGATTTCAGAGGTGCCATTGGAGGGGAATAATGCATTAAAAGGTTTCCACCCCTTAGTACATTTGCGCAATTAGTCTGAAGCAAAGTAGAGGAGAGAACGGGAAAAAGACGAAAATTGGTATCTAAAATTCGCCCCATCCATTGTTTATATACTGTGCTGCCTCCTTTCAGTAGATAGATGGATAGATAGATAGATAGATAGATAGATAGATAGATAGATAGATAGGAGATAGATAGATAGATATGAGATAGATAGATAGATAGATAGATAGAAATGAGATAGATAGATATGAGATAGATAGATATGAGATAGATAGATAGATAGATAGATAGATAGATATGAGATAGATAGATATGAGACAGATAGATAGATAGATAGATAGATAGATATGAGATAGATTGATAGATAAATATGAGATAGATAAATAGATAGACAGATAGATATGAGATAGATAGATATGAGATAGATAGATAGATAGATAGATATAGATAGATATGAGATAGATAGATATGAGATAGATAAATATGAGATAGATAGATTAATAGATAGCTAGATATGAGATAGATAGAGATGAGATAGATAGATAGATAGATAGATATGAGATAGATAGAGATGAGATAGATAGATAGATATGAGATAGATAGATAGATAGATAGATATGAGATAGATATATATGAGATAGATAGATAGATAGATAGATATGAGATAGATAGATAGATAGAAATGAGATAGATAGATAGATAGATAGATAGATAGATATGAGATAGATTGATAGATAAATATGAGATAGATAAATAGATAGCTAGATATGAGATAGATAGATAGATAGATAGATAGATAGATAGATATGAGATAGATAGATATGAGATAGATTGATAGATAAATATGAGATAGATAGATTAATAGATAGCTAGATATGAGATAGATAGAGATGAGATAGATAGATAGATAGATAGATAGATAGATAGATAGATAGATAGATAGATATGAGATAGATAGATTAATAGATAGCTAGATATGAGATAGATAGAGATGAGATAGATAGATAGATAGATAGATATGAGATAGATAGATAGATAGATAGATAGATAGATAGATAGATAGATAGATATGAGATAGATAGATATGAGATAGATAGATAGATAGATATGAGAGATATGAGATAGATAGGTATGATATAGATAGATAGATAGATAGATAGATAGATAGATAGAAGAGATATGAGATAGATATGAGATAAATAGATATGATATAGACAGATATGAGATAGATAGATGATAGATTATAAAATGGAGTTGCGTTATAAATGCCTAGCATATCTGTGTATATATATATACACAGGTCTAGCAGAGTCGAGTTTGTCCTTTAACCTTTGGAGCTACAGTTAAACATAATACAGCAGGTTACAATCACAATATTATTATTTTATTTGTAAATAATTGTAAAGTTTTTTGTCAAAATACAAATATAAATGTCCTTCCCATCTCTAATGTATCAGGAGCTCCATACTGTGAGCCCTGCATATACAATGTATGTAGATCTAGGTGCAGTCAGTATTTCTTCACATGATCTACCTGTACGTTTTGTTCAAGCAAATACATGTCCCAGCAGCTCTCATCCACAGTTAATATCTGAATCAAATTGCATAACTGTTATATATACTAACAGCATAAAAATGAAAGCTTCTGAGCTCAGATTTTGATCAAAACATGTCGACCCATCCGCCAAATTCTGTTCAGGCCTAGAACTCAATGGCAGCATATGGCACAAGTTCGTTTTATTGTCAGGTCACCAGAAAAGTAGCAGAAGAATCACAAGAAAAACAACATTTTTAAAAATCACTTTATTACATGTTAAATTATCTTAGTTTATCAGCATGAAGATATGTACCCACTTAGGCTGAGAGCGAAATAACTGCTTTTGATATGCAACAGCCCATTTACTACCAGCAATTTATCTATGTAAGGGCTTATTCACATGAGCATATATTGGTCAGCGTTTTCACGGCCGGCCGATATATGCTACCATGTGATGCAGGGCTTGGTGTATATGCTGTCGGGCGGCTTGGTGTATATGCTTAGCTCTGCTAAGCTATCTTCCCCTTCCCTCCCCTCGCTGGCTCTCTGCAATGGGAGGAGGCGGGAATGGGGGGGAGCTAGTGTGCTGAGCTCCCACCCCCTATCTGTCCCGTGTCGCTGTTTGCAATGGGAGGGGGTGGGGGCAGGGCGGAGCTAAGATCCCACTCCCTCCCATTGCAAACAGCGGCAAGGAGCAGAGAGGAGAATGTGGAGGGAGTTTAGCAGTCATGCTGCTAAACTCCCTCCCTTCTCCGGCAGCTGTCATTGGCTTTTATAGGAGTCTACGCAGCTGCCAGCATAAAAGCGCCCAACTGGGCGCTTTTAAGCTGCAGTTATACGCCCCTGTGCACTGATGCATTGTAAACCAATGAATCAGAGAGGCAGCGTATATCAGCCGGGTGTGAAAACCCGGCCGATATACATCCGTGTGAATAAGCCCTAAGGACAATAAAAAAAGGTGAAGAAAATGTGGCAGCTTGAAAGTAAATAGGCTGAGAAGAAATGTAAACACCTGCAAGAGGTATGTTATAGCAAGGCAACATTTGCTGCAGATTTAGGAATCTTGGAAATAGAATAAATCTGTCATAAAGGCCAGTATAGATAGAGGACACCCCAAGACCTCTGCCCCACTGGGCACACAAAGATAAGAGACCTGTGCCAGGTGCCCACAGTCAGTGCAAGGATTGTAGAACCCACGATATGATATGATAGTAAATAGATACAATCTTACAATCTTTTCAACTTGCTAAGTAGTATATATCTCAAGAAAACTTGCAGCTGCCTTAAGAACTCTATATTGTGGTGCAATATGCAGTATACTATACATATAGCGCCCCACAATATAGAGTGCTTATATATATATTACTTATACTATTCTGTATATTGCACCACAATACAGGGTCCTAAAAACTGCTGCAGGTTTTATTCTTACTTGCTACATTTAGCTGCAAGTTTGATAGTTCCCAATGATCAAGGAATGTAAGGGTGCAAGCAAGATCCGTCCTATTGCATATGGATGAAACTTGCACGGGAAATAACACGTAGATTTCAATGGGTTAATTAACACGAGTGATTTTTTGCTCGCACCAATAGTGCAAGATCAGGAAGTTGCTGCGGGTCCCGTTTTTCGCCAATTTTTCCCTATGGGGTAAAAAAAACCCTGCATCCTACTTGGAGGTAAATGCAGGTTTCATGTAAGTGCAATGCACCCAATCGGCGTACAATTTTCACGTGAGTGGAAATCACATGTACCATGATGCAATCAATCCCTTTTTTGCCACAAAATACATTGCATTCGCACAGAATATCGGTGGTGTGCGAGTGCAATATCAGTCCGATATCAAACTCCCCTGTGTGAATGAAGCCGCTGGTCTGCGTCACACGGGCTTATTTGCACACGAATTTCTATTTCACGCGCATAATTGAGTTGTGCAAAACAAATGCAGCGTGTTCTGCTTTCCCCGTGCATTTGCGCAGAGAAAGAACACATCTTGAACTCATTAAAGTAATTGGCCATTTCAATGGCTGACAGTATCAGAGTTTTTCTTTTTTGTTTTTTTTTGCACGGGCAATTGCGCACAACTTAAATATACTGTTGCGCATGCTAATACGCAGTGCCGATGCGCAAAAACGTAGCACAAATATGTGTATGCTTGTGTGACACAGGCCTTACATGGACAGATAGACTGTATATGTGTACCTACATATTAGTGTGTCACTGATGTTAACTTCTAATTGGCCGTCCACGCCGGTATTCGTTCATCTGTGAAAAACACGTTTTTTCATCTAAAACACAGATGAAAACATAGCGTTTCATGAATCCACTGGCTATAATGGGTTAAACGGAGTCAAGCGATGCATATATTTGACTATGTTTAGCCTGGCATACGTTTCTGTGCGTTTTGCGGGATTGAAAAGCGGAGCCTACTTTGTTTTTCTGTCCCCCCATATAACATATGGAAACATATGGCGTCATGGTTCCATGCTCCTAATGTATACGTTTTTTATGATCAAGGGAAAAAAAGTATCGAACTACAAAACTTTATTCAGAAAAAAAGAGATTATAGCGGAAAACATGTTTTCATATAAAAACGGATCAAAATGCACACTGTGGCATACAATCCTAAAAAGGTTTGGACCCGATGACCCTGGAGGTCCCGTCCAACTCTACCATTCTAGGATTGTATGGAAGGTAAATGTTAAATGCATGCGGTTTACACTTTTTTTTTCATATGTGAAACGTAGTGAAAGTGCCAGTGTGGATGCCCCCTCAGTGCCCTCCATACTATAGAACCATAGCTGATTATACATGCACCTATCCACATAAGTGCAGAGCTGACTGTGTTCAATGCTGTAAACCTCTGTTGGACTGCATGGATTAAGCTAATTTAATGCAGCGGGTCACATATATATATATATATATATATATATATATATATATATATATATATATATATATATATATATATATATATTATATACAGTAGTGTTGAGCTACTAGATAAAATTGCAGCCACTACTAATTGTAAATGCACGGTGGGCACTGACTCCTGGGCACCGATAACTTCTCCTGCGATCAATATCTCCCCAGGAGCCTCTTCCCAGTCTCTGTAATTAGTGAATTAATCTTTACAATTAAAGCAAAGCCCTCATCGACCTCCCTAGAAGCCCCCGGGCTCCGACCCTGCAGCCTGCCCTGCCTGTGCCAAGGGGCAGACAGTGACTGGCAGTGCTCACCTTGCAGAATACTTTATAACTAGATTATTAGCAAGCAGGATCCACAGCAGTGCCGGAGATAACAGGAGGCTCCCCTCACATCCCAGGCAGCTTCATCCGGGCGTCAGGTGTACGGCTGCGGGTGAGCCGGCTCCACACTGCAGCATGCTCAGCTCTGCTACATCCAGCTCAGTGCAAAGCTCTGCTATACAACAGGGCAGTCTATCCCCCAGCTCAGTGCTATGATCCAGGGGCGTTGCAGCTTGATGGGATCTGCAAGGAGTGAGTCACTGCCAGGCGAGGAGGGCACAGCTCAACCAGGAGAGCAAGAGCAGCCTCTATGGACAAGGCTGCAATGTACACACATAACCCAGTCATCTGCCCCAGGAATGTGCAGCCACCACCCACTCTATACACAGCCCTCTCCTGCCAATGTGCCCAGGCTTTGCACTCATATGGGGAACACTGGAGGACCCCAGAGCTTCTGCTTGCACTTTACCCCATCTGCTTGCACCCTGCCACCTTTTAGTTGCAGTTTACCCCCTCTGCTTGCACCCTGCCACCTTTTAGTTGCAGTTTACCCCCTCTGCTTGCACCCTGCCTCCTCTTAGTTGCAGTTACTCCCTCTGCTTGCACCCTGTCTCCTTTTAGTTGCATTTTGCCCCCTCTGCTTGCACCCTGTCTCCTTTTAGTTGCATTTTGACCCCTCTGCTTGCACCCTGTCTCCTTTTAGTTGCACCTTGCCCCATCTGCTTGCAGCCTGGCTTTCCTTGATTGCGCTCTGCACTAAAAAGTTGTAGTTCTTTGCGCTCTCCACAATTTCTTTTATAATTTTTATATATTCTTATTTTATATTTCTGTTTTTATAATATTTTGCACATATATATAAATATAATTATGAAATATAACAACTGTAGACGTAACACACGTAACATTGTGATAATCAATAATTTTATGCAAATCCATATCCTCTAAGGGTTTGCAAATTTGGACCATATAAATTGATCTGATTTTGCAAAGGCTTTTCCGATGATTTCCTCGCACGCTTGCAATTTTTACGCACAATTTTTTTTTGATTCATGTGTTTTTCACCGGCACGTAAAAATGACATCTTGCTTCTTTTTTAAATTCATGGCTTCCATGGCTACCGGCATTAAAAGTGTGCGATCTGATTTTTTTTCAACATAGCCATAGACTTGCAAGGATGATTTTTGCTCAAAATCGCACCAAAATAGGACATGCAGGAATTTCATTCCTCAGACCTGATTAAAAAATATGAATAGAACCATTTAAAATATTTCCTTCAAATTTCGGTCTGTAAATCACTTGGAAAAATCGTTTTGTGTGAATTTACCCTAAATATGTTACATAGTCTCATGTAAATAAAATGCATCTTACGGTTCTTTAACATGGGACAATATATTCTGAACATCATTATAGAATTCTGGAATTCTGCACCAAAATCCACACGTCTAAATGCGGATTTTGATGCAGACTTGCTGGCAGAATTCTTCCATTTCAATTTTGCATCAAAATCTCCCCATTAGCAGTGCAGATGGCGGTGCTGAATATTCCGCATGTGGGCATATTCCGCACCATTGTTGCAGAATATCATCTCCCATGTGAAAGCACCCTTATTAGGGTATTTTCACAAAAAATATTTTTTGTCTAGTTTACAGACCAAGAAAATATGGTCCAAAATCAGACAGAAGTAAAGCATATTACGTGAAATGGTTCTATTCATACTTGTAAACTTGTCACACTTGTGTTTAATCACACAAACATTCCAAAAGCAAAACAAAGTTACCTGTCCTATTTTGCAGCATTTTTTGGCTGCAGATGCAAGTTTGTGGCTGCGTTTAAAAAATCGTATTTCACTCGCATGATGTGCAGGTAACCATGGAAACCACAAATAAAAAAAAGAAAAGCAAGATGCAATCTTCTTATATGTTCATGAAAATCGCACGTACAAAAGGAAAAAAAATGCGTGGTAAAATCGCAAATGCGCACAAAAAACGCAGGGAAATTGTTTGCAAAATTGGAATGATTTCTATGGTCCAAATATGCAAAAGCCTGTGTGAATATATATATATATATATATATATATCAACAAATTGTAACAAATCCTACAAAACCTTTTATTTTATACCATACTGGTGGATAGTAGTACCGTTGGGATGGATCTAGCCATCAGGGGTGTAGTCATGATCAGTTTGGGCATTAAAGGGGTGGTGCAACATTCATTATTAGGGAGGTGGAGTCTGAGGCATTAATAAAGGAATGGCACATCATTCATTAGCAGGGAGTGAATGTAGATGCTGGATTTCTACCCCCTGGCTCCATATACAGTATATGATATTTAATAAAATATGAGTATATGTGAATATAATCAGTGTCTGTGATTGATATCCTGTGTGCTGTATACTGTATCAGTCCTTCCCTATAACATTAGAGTCTACTCCTCTTTATAACATTCAACTACTCAGTTTGCACTAGAACTGGCCTTTAACCTCTTCGGGTAAAAATTGTATGACCTTCTGCCCAATCATTTCTAGTGATCTGATGCTCTGCTCCCTGCAAGGAATCATCAGCTCTATGCGATATATGGTGTGTAATATAATGTCACTATACATATGTACATAGCTTCTGCCAGCCCTCACTATTACTAGAGCGACTTATCACATCATCCTTATAATATGTGGGGTGTTTATAAGGTTATATAATCTTTTCCTATCATATATTACTCTGTATACAGGTGATATAATGTGCATGATATTGTATCATTTTCAGCAACCTCTTAATACGGCAGCCTTCTAGATTAGGATCCGACTAGAACTACTGCTGTTATTATTATTACTACTATTAGTATTCCTATTACTATTATTACTACCATTATTAATATTAGCATGATTTTTCTATTATATTATGATAATTTACAATGTTATTTATATCACTGGTTTACTACAGATCAAGTAGTCAGTGAGGTCAATTTATGGGTCTAATACTAAAACCACTAATAAATTAGATTTAATATAATTATGCATAACAATAATAATAGTAATAATTCCGATAATTGTGAGACAAATATTAAAACTATAACAGCAACAACAAATAAATAGATAATGAATAATAGGACATCCATAAATCTTGATACTAATGCTGATCACATGTGACTGATGAGCTGACAGTAATATCTGCATGGGCGATATCTCTCTATATAATGGACACTTCGTTCAGATCCCTCAGGAGGTGATGCTATATAGTATTATGTCATGTAGTATTATGTTATATAGCAGTATGTTATATAGTATTATGTTATATAGCAGTATGTTATATAGTATTATGTTATATAGTGGTATGCTGGCAGTTCTGCTTTTCCTTCCGATCATCTCCAAACTTTATTTTATTAATCGATAATAGAAATGTAAACGAATAGAACGAAACAGAACCAGAATCCCCCGCGGGATCCCCGGGAGATTCCCCCCTGCAGGGCGGCGGAGCGCTGAGTGGGGGCCGGGGGGAGGGGTAAGGGGGTCCCGTTATATTGGAAGTTTGCAGGAAAGTTACTGCAGTTTGGATCGTTGTACTTAGTGTGTGCAGAGAGAATATCCTCTGACTGCGACACGAAGACAGATTTATGACAGGAGGAAGAAACTTCAAAAATGAGAGAAGTCAGGAGGAATGTAAATCACAGGGATAATTATTAGTGCGGCCTGCTGGATAGATAGATATAAGATAGATAGATAGATAGATAGATAGATAGATAGATAGATAGATAGATAGATAGATAGATATGGGATAGATAGATAGATATGAGATAGATAGATAGAGAGATAGATATGAGATAGATAGAGAGATAGATATGAGATAGATAGATAGATAATACTATCTATCTCATATCTATCTATCTATCTATTTATCTCATATCTATCTATCTCATATCTATCTATCTATCTATTTATCTCATATCTATCTATCTATCTATCTATCTATCTATCTATCTATCTATCTCATATCTATCTATCTATCTATCTATCTATCTATCTATCTATCTATCTCATATCTATCTATCTATCTATCTATCTATCTATCTATCTATCTATCTCATATCTATCTATCTATCTCATATCTATTTCTGTAAAATATATGTATCCACACTGCTATTTATTATACACTATGCACATATATAATATATAGAATATTTCTACCCTAGAGAATATAGTGTACAGATGTAGTATTTGTAAACATGACATTAAGGTGTTGAGACCTACTGTGGCATTAATGTAGCAAAGATAATAAATGTATACAGTGCAGCCACTCATTCATTTTATATTGTCGCATTATGAAAATTGCGCACTAATTTTTTATTGCAGAAAACGAGTGATCATTTGGCCCTTGCACATCTTATACAGTATATCTACACATCTATAGTACCAATAGTGTATGTATATATACGCACAAATCTATATATATATGTATTTATATATACCGCATATACATATACATTAGATTTCTTACTTATACCTTAGGGCGGATTCAGATAACTGTAGGCGTAACTATGCTCATTGGCACGGAGCGTAGTTGCGCCTGATCAAGCAAAATTTCTTCTCTTCCGCCGGATTTTCAAACTCCGCACCAGAGCATAGAAATTTGAAAATAACTGCGGGAAGACAGGTGCCGTCCGATCCGATCGTTTATCAGTCGTACAATTGACAGGCAAGAATGCTGATAGTGAAAACAATTGAAATCAGTGGCGTCGTTTGGCCCGACAGGAGAAAACCGCATTCGTCTGAAACTGCCCTTACTGGTACTTTTATTTGTAGGCCGGTTTCAGACAAGTATATTGTAACACGCCCGTAATACGGATCCGTAATACGGTCGTGTAACGAATGGCGTCACAACCGTATGTCATCAGCATTTCATCACTATGGGATCCGTATTTGCCTCCGAATATTTTATTGTGTACTGCACAAATACTGATCCATATTTACCCAATAGAAAATAATAGCGATGCGGCGTCAAAAACGGAGAAAAATAAATCGTGACGCATTTTTATAAAACAGCTGTGAAAAATACGCCGACATGACTAGATACATAGATTTATATTAGCTCCATATTACGATCAGCAGATATGCCCATCTGACCCCAGCCTTAAAGTGGGACGCACGTGGAGCTTAGGAGCTGATTGACACGTTTGTCCTTTTGGGGACTGGATCTGTTCCGCTGTTGAGGATTTCGCTGAGTGAGCAGCAGATGACCCAACAGTTCAGACAGTGGGACAGAGCAATCAGCCAACTCTGCAACCTCCTGGTCAGCGCAGAACATACAATGACAAACTGATACAAAGCAGAAAAGTGCAATATTGAAGTGGAAACGTACCTCTGCATGGGGGCTAGATAAGGTTTGGAAGGATCAGAGGCATAAGCTAGGGGTAAGAGCGCCTTAAGATGAGTCTGCGTGCCGAAAAGTCCCATAGAGGTCTATGGGAGGTGCACAAACATAGTCATCTGCTGGCGCAAGTATGCGCCAAACACCGTGTTGCCGTGATCATGGGCACCTCGTTAGGCTAATTAGCCATTTAAATCAGAGTGGAGTGATTCCCCCGTCCATGTAAATGAGCGGGGCCTGCACAATTACACACAGTATTTGCGCAGGCACGCACGCAAAATACAGTCATTCACTGTGCATGAGCGAGTGTATTGCCAAATACGCCCATCCGGTGCTTTCACACGTGGCAGAATATTCCACTACTGCAAAATTCGTTAAAAAACGCGCACGTCTTAGGGCTCCTTCACATGAGCATATACACATATGTTTTCGCGGAACGAACAATGCTTACTCTCTGTCAAAAGAAAGAACGTCTCATCTTTTGATGGCACAGTGCCGGCAGCTCCCATAGACTCCTATGGGAGCTGGCTGGCAAAGGCGGGGGAGGAGGGGTAGAAGGAGGGGGAGTGGCATACTCACTAACAGCAGCCGCGACGTGCTTGTGGCTGCTATTCGTTCACCCAATTAAACTCGTAGACGTGATTTCTTAATGTTTTCACCCGCAAAACATGCTGAAACATGTTTCTTGCGGGATATTACTATGCGTGATAAAATAAAGGGCAGGACCAATTTCAGCTATTTCTTATGCGGAAATGCTGTGGATTTTGCCATGGAATGTTTGCAGCACTTCCGCTACATGTGAACATATCCTATGGCCGGCTTGGCATGGGCATATTTGCACACGCAGTACACAGAGGGCTCCTTCACACTGCGAGCGCGATATCGCCTCAAGAGTAACGCAGCAAAATCACATATGTGCTCATGATGTTGCAGCGCCAGCGATGCTTTTTCCTGACAAATAATCTTGCATCGCATCGCTGCCGCTTGCCGTTTTCTCGCACAATAGACGATAGGAGTTTCTAAAAACACATTGCATGAAAATTGCAAGTTCGTGTGTTGTGATGCGAAAAAACGAAGGCTCCATAGGGAACCATGGGCGATAAAAAAGGGCAAAATGCAGAGAGATCGGGCGTGCCGATCCTTCTAAATCTAAAAGTGGATGGAAGAGAACAGGTGTCCAAAGCTAATAGTAATTTCAACTCTCTAGCAATACTATATAGGAGTGAAGAGCAGCTCTGGAGAACAAACTGCAGCTCTAACAAGTGAAGTCTGAGCACACAGAAGCTTTAGTATTTGAGTAGAGGTGCAGTTTGTTACTGGTCACCCCTCCTGGGCTCTTCATTTGGGTCCTGGTCCTGTTAATGGGGTGCTCCCATCTTGAACAGGATGTGCCATGTCAGATAAGCGCAGGTCTCATCTCTGGAGGACATTAGTCCCGTGACCCCATAGAAGTGCATTGAGATGTGACTACAGTTTCTCACAGTCCCCCACTTTCCAGATAAAAGTTCTCTCCACCAATGAGGATAATAAGGGCAAATCCAATGGAAATACAATAAAAGTCTAAGATGGAAAAAGCTCTGTTATGATTTAGAGCCGGCGTCTCCTGCTGGGAGTTGTAGTTCTAGACTATTAGTTCCCTTTGATCACTACCAATTGCTAGAGCTGCAGTTATCTCTTGTATATGCATTCCTGTCTCTGAATGGACATCAGCAGCAAGAGCGACACCTACAGGTCGGATTGATACCAGCAAATCTTTCATGAAGGACACAAAATAGAAACAGAAAAACTTTTTAAAAAGGTTCTTCTACTTTGGATAAAACGGGAACGTTCACATTAAGCTGTAATGTTGTTGCAGGAGAAAGAAAAGAAGCGAGCCGCGTTACCCCAGCGATCCGACGATGATCGTGTTGGCGTGTCTCCGCTGATCGTACGCATTGATACTAAGGTGAGAGTTAAACCCGTAACTCTTATGTTAACACGTAAAACTCACAGGTCAGTTTAAGCTGCAGAGTTTCCCCGCAGCGGCTGGATGGAATCTCTGAACATTTCATGGCAAACGAATACTATAAAACGCGTCGCGGGTCAAAATCATCTCCAGAATCCGCCTGATTCTAACTGGGGGAATATCAAAAACTCTTAATATTGCTCCAATACATTCTTGACTGCGGTAACTACTGATCGGTCTTCCGTTCTTCAATCCACCCTGAATGCAGCAGCCAGGTTCACCTTTCTACCCTATAACGATGCCTCCAGTCTGTGCCACTCACTACATCGATGCCTCCAGCCTGTGCCACTCACTACACTGAAGCCTCTATACTCTGCCAATCAATACACCAATGCCTCCACCCTGTGTCAGTAAGTACACTGATTCCACCACCCTGTTCCATCACTACACCGATGTGTCCACCTCGTATCAGTCCCTACACCGATGCCTCCAGCCTGTGCCAGTCACTACACCAATACCTCCACCTTGTGTAAGATACTGCACTGATGATTCTACCCTGTGCCAGTCACTATACCAATGCCTTAACCTTGTGCCAGTCACTACACTGATGTCTTCAATCTGTGCCAGACACTACACTGATGCCTCCACCCTGTGCCAGTTGCTACACTAATTCCTCCAACCTATGGCAGTCACTGCACTGATGCCTTCAACCTGTGCCAATTCCTCCAAGCCTGTGCTAGTCAATACACCAATGCCTCCTCCCTGTGCCAGTCACTACACCAAAGCCTCCACCCTGTGCCAGTCACTACACCAATGCCTCCACCCTGTGCCAGTCACTACACCAATGCCTCCACCCTGTGCCAGTTGCTACACCGATTCCTCCAGCCTGTGCCAATCACTACACTGGTTACCTTTCCATTATAAAATACAATCTAAACTCATCCCTCTCATCCATAAAGCTCTCCTCAGTGCTGCACCACCATACTGTATATCTCTGGCCGCAGACAAACCAAGTTGACCACGCCAGTTCTCTAACTAACTGGCGCATACTTTGCATTTATCACACAACATTGCTCTGATTAGCCAACACTATTCACATGTGCAGCGCCAGCCAATCAAAGCAGCGTGAAATGTCTGAGCCTACCAATGCACAGTATGCGTCAGGTAGTCGGAGAAGTGGTGCGGCCGCCTTGGTTTCCCTGCAACGGATGGAAAGGACGTGACAAGTTCTCGTTAAGACCATTCTGGAGATCCCTCGTTACAGTACTTATCCATGGCAGGTACACAGGACTGTGGGCCCTCCAGCACATCCCTGATGCCCATAAGACCAGTCCACGCCTGCCTATAGTCTACTGCGTCCATGCCAACTACGTGGCACCTAGAGTAATTCTGCACCACCTTTCTGCAAGGAAATCAGAGAAGCCGTGTCACCTCACCGAAAACTAGAAAATAAAGTGTTGGTGTTGGAAAAAGTTGATGGAAATTTGATAAATATGATGTTCACCCGAAAATCACTGGATTCCAATAACTGTGACGAGCCCCTAGAACACACGAGCGGATCGACGAGGTGCGGTCATGTTGTAAGGCCTCCTCATTGTGTTTCGGGATGAGATAGAAACATGGGGCACATTTTAGAAGATGCGGGTATTCTTCCGGGATGAGTGAGACAGATGGCAGTATTGTCCAGCGCACGAAACCACGTGACGGCGGCTGGAGTTAGAGGCGTTTTCAATACTTGAAATGGCGACATACAGCGTGTTATCATCTGTTTGCTTCACCTACATGGAAGGACACCCATCACCGTTCATCGTCAGTTGAGGGAGACGTGCGGTGAAGGCTACTTCCAACAATGGAGGTCGCTCCCAATGGTCGTGCGTTTCCCTTCGTGCCGTTCTTGCATCAACAATTTTTCAGACCCCTAAATACGCGTTTGCAGCGGCCATGCCATCATGGCGTCAGCGTTGGAGGTTGTGTTGAGAAGTGACATGACCTTCGGCTTCCTGGGCACGTTTGTATGAGACCTTACACTCTGAACGCACCCCGTATCCCACCGGCTATGTGCACTTGTGTTACAAAAACACCCGTGTTACATCTACCTGAGGGCGTATTTGCGCACGCACAATTTATGTGCCCAGGGAGTAGGGTTGATTCACATTTCCTGATAGGACCTGCTCTATTTTTGTGCGCAGTTGCGTACCAAAGGTCCCTGTAGAAGTTTTTGGGAGGTGCAAGAAAGTGCGCAATATGCGAAGGCATGCGTGAAACACTGTACAATTCCATGACAGAAGAACATACATGAAACTAAATAGCCATTTAAATCGGGGCGCGTTCGTCTGCCGTGCGCAAATGAACATAAATGTACAGTAAAATACGCCAATATGTGCGCACAAAAGCCTCGTACATAATGCGAATACAGTGTGCTGAAGTGTGTGCGCCAAGACGCCTGTGCCATCTGCAGGGGCCCTAGGACAGACATTTTTTCCTATGTCTGCATCTCTGATTGGCCGCCGTGTTCGGTCCGTGTGTCATTTTTTTTCTTGTCCGTAAAAAAAAAAAAATAAAATAAAAAAAAAAGACACAAGCCCAATTCTTTAGTGAAAAAAAACAAACGGATTGCACGCGGTGCGGCCCCCTACCATTGACTCGAATGGGAGCATGCGATGAGTCCATGTCTGCGTGCAAAAAAAGTGTTTGTCGCCCCATGGAACAATATGGCTGTTTTTTTTTTAACGGACTACGCAAATTTGAAAAAAAAACGGGTTTCGGAGGCCAAAGGGGAACCTGCGGAAGAAATAGGTCTCTAATATCTATGGCTGCTCCAGCTTCACCCCCTGTGATCCCAGACTGCGGTAATAAACTTTGCTCACACTCTTACCCTGATGCCGCCTGCAGCCACTAGAGGGCGATGTGGAAGTAAGAATATAAATCATGCTGTCTGACTGCGGACAAGTGGTGGGCAGGCAGCTGCTTCGGATCAGCCATGCTTCAGACCACAAGTATAATTCATTGCAGGCTGCGCTTCCAGCAGCTTTTCGCTGCACATTGAGGGACTGAATGCTGTTCGGGCGTATTGACATCCAGGTCCGCTCGCCCCGCGCCCCAGGTCTGCCCCTCCGCACAATATTTGGATTATTACCGTAATTACACTGAGAGCATTAATTGTCCAATGTAAATGCAGTAATTAAGATCGGAGGATCCGTCCATTGGAAGACATCTTGATAGAACGCACCTGTCACTGATTAGGACCATCATTTAGATTTGCGCTGTATTAATCACCGTGCGGCGCCGAACTGGTGGGAACCAGATGGGGAAAACAATGATATATTGAACCAGTAAACAAGGGCCGGAATAATGATAATTGCGGTATAGCAGCATCGGCCTGCGAGCAGCATGGGAAAGTGTGAGGCTCAGCTGCTGCCGCGGGACTACAAGTCCCAGCATTCAGGAAGAACGCTCGCTCCTCCAGTATGCTGCTAGTTAGAGCGTCTCACAGCGGAGGGTCTGCTACAGTTGTATGCAGTCTAGAGAATCCTCTGGGAGTAAGTGCGCATTCAGACAAGGACATGCACAAGTACACTCGCCGCTGCGGGACGGATTTGTGCATGAACGGGTCAAAAGCCTTTTTTTTCGTTACTGTTCAAACTTTCCACTATTGCGCGCATGAAAAAAAAGGAAAAAGATGAGAGTAGGACTTATCTCTATTCGCACGAATGAAAGTAAGGAAAGGCCTATTTTTTCTCGCGTGAGAAGCATGCTCGTGAAAACACTCCGAATACACGTTCGTCTGTCTAAGCCCCGAGGGGCGCGGTCACATCTACGCTTGGCTTCCGTTTAAAACTGATCTCTTAGAAATAACTAAATAAAAATGGATGCAACTGTTTCCGTTTTTTTGACAGATCCGTCCATTGATTCCGTCAAAAAAAGGAAACTTTGCTTTCCCGTTTGGGGTGTAATTTTCATGCGCCATTTCTGTCATTTAGTGGACAGAACTCGCACGTGAAAAGAATTAGTCTTGGGTTAATTCACACGAGTGGTTTATCTCTTGACCGATAGATGAAGGTTGAAATGTCGCTGTATCTCTGATTTTTGGATGATTATGGGAGCGGAAAAAAAAATCGCATGGCACCCACAGGCCACGTGAAAAATGCCCGTACAGTGACGCCAAAACGCATCGCAAACACGGCGAAATTGCTGAAAAATGGAGTACGGTGCAGGACGGATTTTCACGGATCTACATCGCGCTCACTCGTGTGAATCCAGCCTTATTCTGTTGCGCTTCCATTACTGTTTTGCTGTTAACGGATCCGTTTTTCTATGATGTCATTTCGGGTGATCTTACAGGTACGTATTTGCGCGCGTATTGATTTCAATGGGTTCTCTCGCCCTACGTGTTTTTGCGTGCGCATTTTACACCTTTAAAAAAACCGCAACATGCTCTGTCTACTGTGAAACTAATTAGGCTGCAAAGCTTTTGTAATCCTGGCGTGGGTTTGTCCCACGCCAATGTGAGAGGTCCCCGTCAACGTGGAGAATAGAACCTGGTGATTTCAATGGGTTGATTCTTATTTCTTTTTTTCTTGCACCCCTGGTTCTAACGGGCGCAAAAAAAATACGACCTGCTTTATTCTGTGCGCATTTGTGCACCAAAGAGCCCCATAGAGGCCTATGGGATGTGCGCAAACACGGACATCTGCACGCGTGGGCATGCGCTAAACGCTGCGATCACCGACACTGTGTTAGCCGAATTAGCTAAATCAGGGCGGCGTGATTCCCCACATGTGTGAATGAATGATGCCTGCGCAAAAACGCACCATATTTGCGCAGGCACACTTGCAAAATACACCCGATCTGTGTGCAAAAATATTGCGCAGGAGCAAGCATATTTTAATATACGCTTGTCTGTTGCCGCCCTAAGAGTGCGATATCAGTGCGATTTTCTCAGACCAATATCGCACTCACCCGTGTGAAAGCGGCCGAAGAGAGAGTTCAAGGCTGTACTCACACGGGCGAATACCATAGAGATCCGTGAAAATCTCACCTACAACATACTTGATTATTCTGCGACTGCGAATGCATCGCGTTACATCGCTGTACAAGCAAGAAAAACCGCATGCGCCTCCAATAGTTAAAAAGAAAGGTGTCGCTCTGTTAACGCTTACGTTTTTTCATGCTCCCATAGGAAATAGTGGTCAATTCTGGGTTCCATTCTTTGTGCGAACGATTTTGTACGCGCAAAAACAGGCGCTCGAAATCGCCCGGCTGCGGAAGCATTCAAGGTTATGACTGGCAGCACATGATACGGCAGCAGCATAGAGTCTATAGAAGGGGAGGGGGGGTTCTGGTGCCTCGTCCAGGCCCTTTGATTTCTGCTCCGGAGCACATCCTCCGCTCTGACTACACACTTGCTCATTGTCCGCTGGAGATTAGGCTGATATATTATTTTCCAAAATGCGCTGAACCCGAACAACTTGGATTTGTCATCAACGTTCTCAGCCGCTCAGACACGGATCCGAAATCTGAGAAACAAATAATCTTTCACATAAAAATAAAAAATTCCTGAACTCTTGGAAGACTGAAGCAATCTGGAGTCTGACATATCGCCGGCTCCACTATTACACTCCAGGTTCTCATGCTTCCCTCTCTAGGCTCCCTACAAGACAAAGGACAGAAGGGTCGCCAGTGGATGTTCCAGCTCCAGAGGATCGGGGATAATGCCTCTGTAGCGCCACCTACTGTACCATCTCCCACTTGCATTAACTCCTGACTAGCCTCAGAGGAGACGCGTTTCGTTATACCTCCCACTATATGAATTGTGGTATATTTCATGTGCTTCTCCACCCTTGAAGCAGCATAGGAACACCCCTTTATATGCAAATGTTCATAGGCCCCCTCCCTTTTGTAGTTCCATCAAAAACTGGAATGTTGAATGGTATGGATTCCATGTGGGTATGAGGCTCCATTCCTCCATTCACATCTGTTCTGGCCCTCCGACACAAACTCTTGGACGGCCCCCATTATAGTCAATGGGTCTATGTGGCACCATTCCGAATCTGGTGGTTATGGTATTTCCATTGTTGGGCTTGGAGGATGGAGCCTGAACAATGGAAATCAAACTGGAGAACAGGGGCGGATGCGAATGAGCCTATACTGGTAATATTTGGGGGATTTTGAGTGGGCGGGTTCTTTATGGTATGTTCTGTCGTCTAAGCCAATCAGATGTCTCCCTCTCCTGCTCTCCACTATCCCCCAAGTATTGGAGGGGTTTCCCATATAGGCCATGAAAACTCAAAATGGGAATACTCCTTTAAAGCCCTAGATGAGAAGCTGCAGCTGCATCTCCCTCCTCTCCCCTCCTCTTCCTCTCTTCTATTTACTACATTACTATACATGGACTTTTGAGGGCTGAGGACGTTTGTGAACATTTACAGAGAGGCTGCAGAAGGGGAAAGAGCAGCAACCGACTGCCAGAGGGTGAAGGAGACGACATGTCCTGCTGGTCTATGCAAGAAGATATATACAACAATCAGTACATGTTAATTACTGTAGAGCCAAATGCTTTCTAATATACTTTGTGTTTCAATGATTTTTGCCTATTGTCAGTGAATGGAAATGATTCCAGTTACTTCCAGGAACTGAAACTCCCTTCTGACTTGGAAGCTAATTGTAGACATAGCATTCTCCTGCAGATTTACAAATCCACCTCTTCCCCATCTGTCACAGATTATTTCTGGCCTTTACAGAAGATTTCAGACCATTTACACTATGGAATTGTCCACAGCAATTTAACCCTTTAAGGACGTGGTCTAGTTTGGTACTTAAAGTGGTTGTTCAGTTGTAAACTATTGATGGCCTAATCATAGAATAGGCCATGAATAGTAAGATCAGCAGCGGCCTGCCATCCGGGACACATGCCAATTAGCTTTACATCGGGCTGATGCACTTTTACAGAAAGCAGACCGCTCCGTTCTTACTGCAGTAGCCAGGCTTGGTATTAGCCAAGTTCTCATTGAAGTGAATAGGAACTTTGCCTGTAATTCCAAGCCTGGCCATTGCAATAAGAATGGAGCTGTCTGCTTCCTGCAGAAGACAGGTTAGTGCACACTGGCCCAAAGAACAGCTGATCGGTGGGCCTGGTATGTAAACAATGCTTCAAGTTACGGAAAGCAAGCAGAGATCTTTAAATTAATAAGAGACTTGTTTCTTCTACAATAACTAAGCTCATTATGACTCCATAATATGGCACATGATGAGAGTATGATAATTCCTATGGAGTCCATGCCTTAGAATTAGGATCTATGAGTTATCTAGCACTTTCTACCCAGACATGGACATTTTCACCTGCCAGTGCTGAGGATAGCAGAGGTAATGAGCCAGCTGTGGGCAGACATGAGCATTCAGCTCAAGTCAATGGGACTATTTTAAGCCCCTTTATGACAACACTGATGGAGCTATTTCTAGTAATACCAACTTACCCGCCATAACAAGGATCTTATTATCCCTAACTGAAGCCCCTCCGCTCTCCCACCTCCTGGACAGGAGCCAAGATCCAGGCCGAGACTCCAGGTGGAGAAATCCTAGGAACAGGCAATGCAAAATGCCTGCATGAGGAGAAGGAGCAAGCTCAAGTGTTAAGGATCCGTCACTGCCTTGTTCAGTCCTATCTATCTATCTATCTATCTATCTATCTATCTATCTATCTATCTATCTATCTATCTATCTCCTATCTATCTATCTATCTATCCCATATCTATCTATCTATCTATCTATATCATATCTATCTATCTCATATCTATCTATCTATCTCATATCTATCTATCTATCTATCTATCTATCTATCTATCTATCTATCTATCTATCTATCTCCAATCTATCTATCTATCATCTATCTCATATCTATCTATCTATCTATCTCATATCTATCATCTATCTATCTATCTCTCTCTTATCTATCATCTATTTATCTATCTATCTCATATCTATCTATCTATCTATCTATCTATCTCATATCTATCTATCTCTCATATCTATCTATCTATCTATCTATCTATCTATCTATCTATCTATCTATCTATCTCCTATCTATCTATCTCATGTCTATCTATCTATCTCTCATATCTATCTATCTATCTATCTATCTATCTATCTATCTATCTATCTATCTATCTCCTATCTATCTATCTCCTATCTATCTATCTCATATCTATCTATCTATCTATCTATCTATCTATCTATCTATCTATCTCATATCTATCTATCTATCTATCCCATATCTATCTATCTATCTATCTATCTCATATCTATCTATCTCATATCTATCATCTATCTATCTATCTATCTATCTATCTATCTATCTATCTATCTATCTATCTATCAATCATCTATCTATCTATCTCATATCTATCTATCTATCTATCTCATATCTATCTATCTCTCATATCTATCTATCTATCTATCTATCTATCTATCTATCTATCTATCTATCTCCTATCTATCTATCTCCTATCTATCTATCTCATATCTATCTATCTATCTATCTATCTATCTATCTATCTCATATCTATCTATCTATCTATCTATCTATCTATCTATCTATCTATCTATCTATCCCATATCTATCTATCTATCTATCTATCTATCTATCTATCTATCTCATATCTATCTATCTCATATCTATCATCTATCTATCTATCTATCTATCAATCATCTATCTATCTATCTCATATCTATCTATCTATCTCATATCTATCTATCTCTCATATCTATCTATCTATCTATCTATCTATCTCCTATCTATCTATCTATCTATCTATCTATCTATCTAACTCATGTCTATCTATCTATCTATCTATCTCTCATATCTATCTATCTATCTATCTATCTATCTATCTATCTATCTATCTATCTATCTATCTATCTATCTATCTATCTATCTATCTATCTATCTATCTCATATCTATCTATCTATCTCATATCTATCTATCTATCTATCTATCTATCTATCTATCTATCTATCTCATATCTGTCTATCTATCTATCTATCTATCTATCTATCTTATATCTATCTATGTACATGCAGAAACTGAAGATGAACTAATTTATCATTTCTTGTTCAGTCATGGATACATTCAGACTGAATGTTAATAGTTCAGATTCTCGCTGATTGTTGGAATCAGAACAATTTCTCAGCCTGTATGAAAGGGCTCTGACGAGTACAAGACTATCTTCAGAGACCTCGGCAACCCCAACTTCCATCATTTGTAATGCTATCAGGAAGTTTGGTACTTATGGAACAGTCAAGCACTGTCTAGCACATGGTATTCCACAAACGTTGCTTCAAGATGTGTCAAAGAAAACACATGCAACATTGGAAGAACTTCAGGCTGCACTGAAGACATCTGGAGGAACAGTTCCAACCCAGGCCATACGCCACACACTGAACAAAATGGGGCTCTATGGGTGAAGGACGAGTAGGACCCCCGTGCTTAAAGGAAGGCGTAAAGAAGAGCAGCTGAACTTCACCAAAAGTTCTATAAACAAACAGCTATCCTGAGAAAATATTCCATGGACAGATGAAGCCAAACTAGAGCTCTTTGGATATGCAGACCAGCGTTATGTTTATAGACGATGAAATGAAGCCTATGAATGAAAAGTGTCTGTTCAACCGAGTATTAGGGAAAGTGCCTGTAATACGGTCCATGTCATATACAAGGTGGCATACAGCTTCCGGATGGTTTCCTGCGGCATATTGCTCCACAGTTGCTGTAAATGAGCCTCTAGATCATGCAAACTTGTAGGCTGTCGCAGTTGGCGTCCCAGATGGTCCCATACATGTTCTATTGGAGATAAATCTGTGAGCGGGCAGCCAGGGAAGTGTGACAATGTTGTGGGGGCTTCTGTGACCCCCTTGTGTGTGCGGCCGAGCATTATCCTGCTGGAAGCCGCCATGAGAGGAACACATGTGGCTGCAGGATGTCCTGAACATATCGCTGAGCTGTCACTGTCCCTCGTACCACTATAGGGGTGACCGATTGTTGTATGCGATGGCCCCACCAGACCATCTCACTAGCAGGGGGCAGTGTGCCACCCCACAGTAAAGGCAGGATTAAGGCGGTCACCCCGAGGTCTCCAGACACGAACACGGCCGTCGTCGGCGCCCAAACTAAACCTAGACAGAACGTTTACACTCTGTAGCAGTCCAGTTTCATCACTCACGACACCACTGCAGACAGAGGTGATGGTGAGTCTCAAAGGCCATACATATAATGGACCTCATGAGACCAAATGTCCTTCAGCCAAGCACCACCTGTATCTGGATGTTGCTGGTACTTGTTGGACGATCAGATACTCCTCTCTACTAGTGGTCTGTAGGGGGCGCCCTGAGCCTGGTCACCTTGTGTGCTCTCACACATCCACTGGTCCCAGCACGTCCTAACAGTCTGGTCAGACACTCCTCTCTACTGGTGGTCTGTAGGGGGCGTCCTGAGCCCGGTCACCTTGTGTGCCCTCACACATCCACCGGTCCCACCACCTCCTAACAGTCTGGTCAGACGCTCCTCTCTACTTGTGGTCTGTTGAGGGTCCTGAACCCGGTCACCTTGTGTGCCCTCACACATCCACCGGTCCCACCACCTCCTAACAGTCTGGTCAGACGCTCCTCTCTACTTGTGGTCTGTTGAGGGTCCTGAACCCGGTCACCTTGTGTGCCCTCACACATCCACTGGTACCAATACCTCCTAATAGTCTGGTCAGACACTCCTCTCTACTGGTGGTCTGTAGGGGGCGTCCTGAGCCCAGTCACCTTGTGTGCCCTCACACATCCACCGGTCCCAACAGCTCCTAACAGTCTGATCAGATGCTCCTCTCTACTGGAGGTCTGTCGGGGGTCCTGAGCCCGGTCACTTTGTGTGCCCTCACGCATACACTGGTCCCAGCACCCCCTAACAGTCTGGTCAGACGCTCCTCTCTACTGGTGGTCTGTAGGGGGCATCCTGATCCCGGTCAACGTGGTTTTAGCGCATTATAGGTGCTTGAAAAGACCGCGTCTATTAGAGCCAATGGTTTCCAATAGAAGCGTTCGCATCTAAGGTCTGTGCTGCGAGAAAAGATAGGACCTGACCTATTTATGGTGCGCTAAGCGCAGGAGTTTGCATAGAGTCCTATGGGAGCTGGATAACTTGCACCACGCAGCTCCCAATTATGTGAACGGCCAATTTCACTGCTGATTAAGCTTGGGACTTAATAGCTGAAAAATCGCCCGTTCACGCAATTTTATCCCGTGCCTTATGCGATTTTTTTTTTTTGCAGTGCTATTAGAGTGCTAAAACCACGCTCGTGTGAACGAGGCCTTAACCTGCTTTCACATCTGCGACGGGGATTCCGGTTTCCCGCCCCGTTTGAGGAGTAATCCCCTGGTCGAATGGGTCCGTCGAACAGCGCCAAACAGACCCCATTGATTTCTAATGAGGTCCATTCAGTTTCCTTCAGGTTCAGTTTAAGGCCGTCCCTGAGGTTTAATGGTTAACTAATCAGGCGCGGCAGTGCAGATCTCCAGGACTTAATTGGAGCGCACTAAACCATATTTAGCCATTCTGTAGATCAGCGGATCCGGGATTCTTGTCCTTCCTTACAAGAAATCACTAAACAGCGCAGATTACATCTGTTGTAGAATTACAGTCAATCTGACTCATTTAACTGAACAGCAGCCGGGAGATTACTGACGCAGCGCGGTAACGACGGACGATTAGAAGGATCTGTCATTAACTGCGCAGCCCTATTTACATCAATCCCAGGAATTGTGTAAGGGGATAGAAGAGTCGGGCCATATGGCTGTAATCCTGATCTATATCATTATTACATTACTACAGGATGATACAATGTGACTCTATCGGAGAGTAATTACATCTGCACAGCATCAGTATGCAGTATGTATGATCTTCATGCCAACCCTAATCCCTTCCTCTAGGGGGAGACTGTGACCTCCTTGAATCCCCAGACTGACACCGAATGATGTCACTTCCTAACAGGGTGACATCATCAATGGGAAACACTCAGGGGGTAGAGTAGTTCACCAAAATCGGGGGAGTTGAATGTAATTCCCCTCATTATTGGAGTCCAATACTGTGCCTCGTCTTGGAGTCATCTGTGGGGACTTTAGCTAATGAAACCCTTGGACATTGCTCTGTCTCATCCTGCTTTGTTCTCTTGATATAGAAGATAAAACGATGGGTGATGCAAAATCTGTAACACTTCTTCTACATACCATGATATCATTTTATGTCACAAAGGGACCTTTGGGTCCTACAGGCACCAGGACTTGGGTGGAACTGCCACTTTTACACTTCTTGATAGCATGTATCCAAATCAACTTCCATATTAATGTTAGGATAGGGGATAATTTTCTGACTGGTGGGGTCTCACCACTGAGGGGGGTGTAGTAAGCCCTCAGTGAGGAGATCCAGGAACATGGGACAACAGTCCTCAGGATCAATGGATGTCTTAGTGCTGTGACCCCCACTGATCTTCTGGATAGGGGGTAACTTGTAATTCTGGTAAAACCTCTTTAAGGGCTTAATGTAGCTACAGTGTGGACATTGATCAGAATAGAGACTGGATCCATTGCATTTGACAATGCCAAAGTTGAACTACATGTAGGAACGACCCCCCAGGCAGGTAGGTTAGCAGACAGAACACACTTTTCCGCAAAAAGTAACTGTCTTTACTTGGGCAGTAAAGTGGCAACACAGTCTTTAGAACTTGGCAGCACAGATATGGCCTTACAACCCTCATGGGACCAAGTTACAGTCTCTTTATGCACATCGTAGGCCTGGCTTGGTTCTGGAGTCACAATAATCAGCACTCGCAGTGTCTGTAGTCGCAAGGCTCTCAACGCTCATGTTAAGGCAGCAGAATGCCTAAGCTCTTGCTTGTGGGTTCAATCCCCGCATGGTTCAGGTAGTCGGTTCAAGGTTGCCTTCCATCCTTCCGAGTTTGGTAAAATGAGTACCCAGTTCGGGGGTAATAAGTTGTGGAATAAGTTATACAAATAACAAGTCATCGTCCCCTTCCCTAATACAGCCGGCCACTGACCACAGCTCTTTCTGCTTCCATGGCCAGGAGGCTCCAGGGCTTTCCTCAGCTCACACTCTTTGGCCGCACCCAACCTCTCTCACAGTCTCTTGTACTTGCTACCTCATTCCACAACAGCGGCTCACTCAAGCCTGCATGCCACACCCTGCCATTTGTACCACTAAAAGCCAACTCCATGTATGACGAGCTGTGATCTACCATTCTTCTTCCAGACTTATATGCACCAGCAGATACAGTGACTGATTAAGCCAGCTTCCAATGGCCACTGCATTAGGGGCAAGACCATACACACAAGGTCAGCATAGTCACATAAAACTTTAGTAACGATTGCCTTTACCTTGACTCATACCTTTACCCCCTTACATGCTGTAGCACTGAATAGTGAGTGCAGCAGGCATTTAACCTGTAACTTTATTAAAACTTTTAATAAAACTTTTTTTCACACTGTTCACAGTTACTAAAAGGACTTTTTTTTCTACAGTTGTAGTCTCTGTAGCTGTGTGAGGATTGGGGTGATGTATGGCGGTGTTATTCCTGGTGTTTACAATTATGTATTTTCCCACTTGTACGACTTTTGCGCGTCACGTTTTTTCGTGAGATATCTCATTTGGCTCCCATTAATTACATAACTTTGCATGTTTGGCTCCTAATCCATCATTTGCTGATGTCATGAGATGTACAATAAATTTCACTCCGTTCTCCACTTTTCCTGCTTCGGTGGAGATGTCAAATCCTCAATAACACGCTAGGAAAATGTTTTGAAAAACCTCCACTGCTGACCTCAACACAATCTATTAGAGGCTGCATCTCCCGGGGCTGGAAATCTGTCTTGGAGTTGGCTCGGCTCAAAACCAGGATTGAGAAATATAAAAGGTGGAGAGAATTCCTCAGCCATCGCCCAGCGAGAGTCTTAAAGGAACCGGCATAAAAAAAACAAGAAGAGAAATCTCCACAGACATAAATGCAGCCGAGATTACACAGACTGTCACTGAAAAGACAACCAAAGCAACCAATCCAAAACTCCAAAAAATGATTTACTGGTGCCTGGCGTTACATTCGTGATGGACGCAAATGCAGCACCCATCATGGATCCAACCGACACATCAGAGGATACCTAATTTATGCCCACAGCAGACCATTATATTCATTTATTATATCACAAAAACACTGGAAACCCAAAAAGGGTCAATGACGGTAACGAGAACACAGGAGCAGGAATTCTGTCTCTAACCAACTTTGGCATGGCGGACGTTGCCTACAAGCGGGATGATTGCCCTGATAAGGATTGCCCCACATCTCAAAACGAGGGGTCCCAGCTAGTTCCTAGATGGAGGGTAGGGAAGAAAATTAAAAAGAGTAAGTCCCACACAGAATTAATAATCTCAGGTACTTAGCTGACAGCAGTCTGCTGTCCACCCAATCACCAGAGACAGGACACAATACAGACAGGGGTAAATATTTAGGCATCTGGAAACCCATTGGATGGATTGTTCAAGTGTCTGACAACCCATCGGATGAAGGGTACAAACAGGATAGGCTTTGGACATCCAACAACTCATTGGACAGAAGGTACAGACAGGACTCAGGCATCTGACCAGTCAACGGACAGACAGTACAGACAGGACAGGGCTCAGGTGTCTCACAACCCATCGGATAGAGGAGACAGACAAGACATGGACAAAACTGGACCCATAGAGGAGGCACACAGATAGAGGTCCAAAGAGCATGAATACAGGAGAATAACCGGTGCTTATGGAAGGGCAAGACCGGATCAAATGCACATACATAATGTCTGATTGGCCGGGTAGGAGAAACACCTCTCTGTTGGCCAATCAGTCCACACGCCATAGGAGATGATGAAGCAGGCCAAGGAAGAAGGGAACATAGAACACTGAGGCCCCATACAGAATCAATAACCTCAGGTACTTAGTCATCCGCTGCCATCAAACACTGAGGGATTTCCGAAAGACGACACCTAAGGGGCTCTCTATAATGACCACCAAACACTGAGGGATTTCCGACAGACGACACCTAAGGGGCTCTCTATAATTACCACAAAACACTGAGGGATTTCTGTCAGATGACACCTAAGAGCCTAAGTAAAGTATGCGCCAGTGTTAGTGCGACAAATGTATTAAAGAAGCGCAAGACTCTTTATGGAATCTGGCAGCACCGCCTGCTCTACTTGCGATAATTGTGATAAATGTACTTAGAGGCAGAAGCCTTTTAATATAGTTATTGCATCTGGTGGCTCCTCCATGCACCGGACTGATATCTACAACAGTTACAAGGTTTCATCTTTAATTTAACACCAGCTTTTGGCATAAATTATAGTAAATCTGGGGGCAGCATTTGGCTCCGCCCCTTTTCTTCCAACCCTACCCACTTTTAGAAAAGTGTTGTAGATCGGCGTAAAAATTAACATTAAATTCAATATTGACCCGGGCCGCAGCAGTGCGTTTGGACCTATCAGCTTCCTGCTCCATGCACATTATCAGTGGCCCAGGGAATAGTTGATTGCCAGGGGTCCCGAGTGGTGGACCCTCGCTGATCAGCTATTGATGACCTATGCAGAGGGTAGATCATAAATAGTTAAGAGGTGGAGACCCCCTTTAACCTGAGCTGACTGATAAGCTAAAACAATACATATACTTTTATAACAGAGATTTTTTTACAGACTTTTACTTCTAAGTTTGGTCATCAGCTTCCTTTTCTCCCTAAAAACATGCATTTCAAGCTCCAGCATGGGTTCTTGGGCTCATTGCAAACAGGCCTTAGGTTTGATGATACCCTGGATGGAATCACCCCCCCCCAACTCCCCCTTCCATCACAGGAAAAAACAGATATTCTGTATATTGCAGTGATAGGCAGCCTGCCTGTATTCTGCTTCTTCAGAAAGCAGCAAAATAGCAACATATCTACACCAGAATAGCAGGGAGTAAATAATAATGTACCAGCTCTGTGAATAAATACAGCCCCAGAACCAAGCTCATACCATAAATACAGCAAAAGAACTAAGTTCATAACATAAATACAGCACCAGAACCAAACACAAAACATAAATGCAATACCAAACCAAGCTCACACCAAAAATACAGCAACAGAATCAAGTTCATAACATAAATACTGTACCAGATCCAAGCTCATACAATAAGTTCCACCCCAGAACCAAGCTCATACAATAAATAAAGCCCCAGAATGACGCTCATAATTTAAATACAACACCAGAACCAAATTCATAAGAACCGCAAAAATCAACCTCAGTACATAGATACAGTACCAGAATCAAGCGTATAACATAAACACAGCACCAGAACCAAGCTCATGCATGAATACAGCAACAAAACGAAGAAACTGTGTTGCAGGGGCAGTAATGGGCTGATGATGGCGGTGCTTCAGAACATTGGAAGGAAAGAGATAGAGCCAGGAGGATGATGATTCATGTAGCTCTCCACAAGACATACTGCATGGAGGAAGAAGATCATCTGGCTGAATGGACATAAAGGGGTGAGGCAATCACCCCCAGCCTACGTCCACCCGGTGTCCCCCTTACAAACTGATGGCCCTGACTGAACGGTCACTGATAGCTAAGGCCAACCATGATCACTGGTCACCAGCAACTTTTTCTTGAGATCGCAGTAACCCAAGATGTTACCACAAAAGCTGCTGCGGATCCTGATGTGAAACTTCGGGGCAAAAATAGATAAATAAATAAAGAAAATGACAAAATTCCCAGAACTCGCCGTGTAATCAAGACAGGCCAAGACATCAAGCTCGCTTTCGATTCCTTCCCATTGTTTAATGTGCTGATGATTTAAAAATCCTTCCTATAAAAAGACGGCGCAAAACCTATTCCGGATTCCTGAAAGAAGAAGTCGAAGTCTTGGCTCAGCGAGACGTGACCTGATCTGAATATTTGAAGTTCATTCAACCAATTTTGTCTATTTGTCTAGTTAAGTGCGTTTGCCGCGATGCAAACAGATGCCAGTTTTAAGACGGCTAAAGGTACAAAACGCCGGGTACACGGGCTGAGCTTTTCATCCTCGAACAAACATTATCCAAAACATTGAATTTGAGTCAACATCAGTTATTGGAATTTTGGATGATGAACAGAACAATCATCTCTTTGGCGTTTTTCCCCCCAGATCTCAGTAGAACTTTTAAACTCTCGAGCACTGACACAAGTTCTGAGACTTGTCTCTATTTGTTCCGCAGCTGGGCTGTTACTTGTCCAAGAGCAAGGGCCAACTCTAGTTTCACACCGACACGGGAATCCAGAAATAAGATGACACAATATATCTTATTGTAGCTCCTCACTGATGTTTCTTGCTAGTTAAGCAGCGCCAGAACTCGTTACATTCTTGCCAATAGTTTAACTTCCAATTTCCCATGACACTTTGCCCACTTCGTGTTTAACTTTGCGAGAAAAGTGGATTGCTGAAAACCTTGAAATAGATGGATCCGAGGCAAGATGGCGCCATGTATGTGCTCCAGACAATGAAATTGGAACAGATGGAAGCCAAGACCAAAAGTACTTTTCTGTAATCATTTAACTTATAGTTTCCCATGATGCTTTGCCCTTTTATTGCTTATGTTGTTGCATTGCTGCAAATCTTAAAAGGATCCAAAGCAAGATGGTGCTGGTGATGATAATGGAGTGTATGCTGCAGATGAGGACACTGGAACTGGTGGACTCTAAGAACCAAGATACATTTTACCCATATGGTTTCCCATGATGCTTCGCCTTCTTCATTTATAAGTTTGCAAAAGTAATATTTTGTTGCAATCTTTAGAACTTCCAAGGCAAGATGGTGTCTGTGACCACGATAAAGTACTGTATATGACCTAGAACTGGTGGAAACTAAGGACTAAGATAGGATTTATAGTTTCCCATGACTCTGGGCTCACTAATAGGGTTGAATGAACTGACCAGTAGAACCCTGTTTTAGGTAGTACTTTGCAAAAGGTTCAGCCCTGAACCAACCCGAAGCGAGCTTTCAGTGAAGTTCAACCTGAAACAAGGTTCTACTAGTTCAGTTTGCTCAACACTAGTCCTGAAGATTGGTGTATAACACTGTCTAAGAGCTACAAAAACACCCCGTACAACACTCTCACAGTGTTATGCAGGGCCCTCATGGCTCTTAGACAGTGTTATACACCAGTGTCAGGGATTCTGATGAACTTCCGGTTGGTTTTGAACTAGTTCCAAACTTTATGTAAAAGTTCGGCCAACCAGCTGAAACAAACTTTTCACAAGTTCGCTCATCCCTACTCGCTTAATGCCTAAAGGGGTATTCCAGTAAGATTAAGTTATCCCCTATCCATGTGATAACTAACTAATTGGTGGGGGTCCGACGATCACCAGAACAGGAGTCCCATATCCCTCTGAGAGACTAGCAAAAACAATTAAGCAGAAGTGAATATGGTTGGCCACCATTCCATTCATTTCAATGGCAGTGCCGAAAATAGTCAAGTTCAAGTGCTCAGCAATCTCTGGTGCCCTCACTGAAATGAATGGAACAGTGGCCGAGCATGTGCGTGCTGCTCCATTCATTTTGCCAGTCTCTCAGGCGAAAAATGAATCCCCGTTCTGGCAATTAGTGAGGCTCCCAGTGGAGGATCCCCACCAATCAGCTAGTTATCCCCTATCCTGTGGATAACGTAATCTTATCGGAATACCCCTCTAACTTTGCAATGTTAATATATTGCTGCAAACATCAAAATAGAGGGATCCAAAGCAAGATGGCTCCTGTGCTATAATACATAGAGGTCTTAGACTATGCAACTGGAACAGGTGGAAACCAAGACCCAAAATAATTTTGTGCTAAAGGTTTAACATATGGTTTCCCATGATGCTTTACTACTTAAAGAGGTTATGCCAAGATGGCAACCCCTATTCATATGTCCTATTAGGGCATATGAACGTCATGTACAGGGTCTCTCACTCAAGATGCCCCTTTATGGCCAGAACAGACAGCCGCTCTGTAAGGGTGGCTCCTGTCTTGTCGGACCGAATGCTGTCCTTGGTCATGCAAATGGCCATCCTGGTATATTTACCCTGGCTGGCCACGTCCTTTCCCCGGCAAAAACAGCTGGAGATGGCAATAGCGGGACTCAGCTGATTGCTTTAGGCACCACATTCTGAAAAGGGTTGTACACGTTGGCACAGCCGCTTTAAGGGTGCTGTACCACAAATAACTTTTATCACCTATCCACAAAATAGGTGATAAAAGTCTGATCGGTAGTGGTTTCACTGCCAAGTCCCTCACCGGTCCCGAGAAGGGGGGTCCCAAGTTTTCCTCTCCTCCTCACTGCATACTCACTGTACAGTGAGGAGGAAATGGAATGGAGCGGCGGCGCGGTGCAATAAACATTAATCTCCATTGGGACTGCTGGAGATAACTGAATGCTTGTATTCAGCTTTTTCCGTCAACCCCTTTAAAATGAAAGGCGTGGCGGCATGCACAAGTGACTCCCTCTCCATTCAATCTCCAAGTCACTGCGGGTGGATGCAGCAAGCTTGCAGTGATATAAGATGGGGACATTCTCAAGATCAGTGGGGGTCTCAGTGGAGAGACACCCACCGATCAAACATTTATCACCATAAAATTCAATAATTGTCTGTAAGTACAACTTTCAATAGTTCTGAGGCAAGATGGGGCCTGTGGTCATTGAGTATATCAGGAGGCAATGCAACTAGAAAGGGTAGAAACCAGGACTTTGGATACATTCTTACAAACAACCTTACTTCCAATTTTCAATGACACATTGTTTACTTAAAGGGATTCTCCAGTTTAGAAAACCAATTTTCATATGCCCTATTAGTAAAGTCTGAGTTAATGGAGGAGGGTCTTTTGTTGAGGATCTTTAGCTCCCTCCTGGCCAAAGAATAGAGAGGTAACAAAGAGTGTCTATCTCTCTGCAGGACCTGTCAAAAAATCCATTGATGTGAATGGACATTGTGTAATACTTCATTTCTCCTGTGGGGTTGCTGCAGGGAAGTTTAACAGTTACTGCCAAGTTTTCTCACAGACTCTAGCTGATTGCTGGGTGCCCCATTAGGACAATGCTTTGATTAGCTTATTGCCAACAGACCCTTCTAAGTAGAGATTGTCCAAGGCAGAGAACCCTTTAAAGGTTAATTTACCAAGGGTGAAGCATAGCTATAACCCCTCAAAAAAATGGTCGAAAACAAGATAGTGTCTGAGTCCATGGTCTAAATGAGAATGGATGGAGGACAAGACCTTGAACTTTCTGCGATTTGCTTCACCAGTGGTGATACGGGGCATCCTGTTACACGACGCTGGATTTCTCACATATTTCTATGAGGAATCTATGGTGCAAGTAATGGCAGATCACACCACAGCAGCAGAAGCCAACAACGGCTATAACTAAATGTTACATTTCATTAATATCACGCACACAACAGTGGCATCGTGTCGGCGGCCGGGACGATATACAGATGGTATTTATCGCTGAATGAAATATTTTTTCTTAAATTTGAAATAATAACATTGATAATAATGAATTTTTATTGCAGTGTGAATTATATGAAATGATACATTGTATTCCCTCCTCGGCACACATTATATTTTTAATTATGTAGAATCACTTAATACAGAAATTGGCAGGAAAGTCAAATCATTTATCTTAAAATCTGTCCAGCTTTATAATAAAAATGCTGGATTCCTCCGCTGACACGTTTAATAAAGTATGTAAAATCTGTTTGCTTGGGTGAAACAAATCTATCTCATATCTATCTATCTATCCTTCTTTCTATCTATCTATCTCCTATCTATCTATCTATCTCCTATCTATCTATCTATCTATCTATCCCATATCTATCTATCTCATATCTATCTATCTATCTATCTATCTCATATCTATCTATCTATCTATCTATCTATCTCATATCTATCTACTATCTATCTTCTATCTATCTATCTATCTATCTATCTATCTATCTATCTATCTATCTATCTATCTATCTATCATCTCTATCTATCTCTCTCATATCTATCTATCTATCTATCTATCTATCTATCTATCTATCTATCTATCTATCTATCTATCTATCTATCTATCTATCTATCTCATATCTATCTATCTCATATCTATCTATCCATATCTATCTATCTATCTATCCATCTCATATCTATCTATCTATCCATCTATCCATCTCATATCTATCTATCTATCTCATATCCATCTATCTATCTGTCTCATATCTATTTATCTCTCTCTCTCTTCTATCTATCTATCTCATACATATCTCATATCTATCTAGTTATCTATATAATATCTATCTCATATCTATCGATGTATCCAACAATCTCATATCTATCTATCTATCTCACATCTATCTATCTCATATCTATCTGTTTATCTGTCTATCTCATATTTATCGATCTATCCATCAATCCCATATCTATCTTTCTATCTATCTATCTATCCCATATCTATCTTTCTATCTATCTCATATCTATCTATCTATCATCTCTATCTATCTATCTCATATCTATCTATCTATCTATCTATCTATCTATCTATCTCATATCTATCTATCTATCTATCTATCTATCTATCTATCTATCTATCTATCTATCTATCTATCTCATATCTATCTACTATCTATCTATCTATCTCATATCTATCTATCTATCTATCTATCTATCTATCTCATATCTATCTATCTATCTCATATCTGTCTACTATCTATCTCTCTCATATCTATCTACTATCTATCTATCTATCTCATATCTATCTATCTATCTATCTCATATCTATCTATCTATCTCATATCTGTCTACTATCTATCTCTCTCATATCTATCTATCTATCTCATATCTATCTATCTATCTCTCTCATATCTATCTATCTATCTATCTATCTATCTATCTATCTATCTATCTATCTATCCATCTCATATCTATCTATCTATCCATCTCATATCTATCTATCTATCTATCCATCTCATATCTATCAATCTATCTCATATCCATCTATCTATCTGTCTCATATCTATTTATCTCTCTCTCTCTCCTATCTATCTATCTCATACATATCTCATATCTATCTAGTTATCTATATATAAAATCTATCTCATATCTATCGATCTATCCAACAATCTCTATCTATTTATCTATCTATCTATCTATCTCATATCTCACATCTATCTATCTATCTCATATCTATCTGTTTATCTATCTATCTCATATTTATCGATCTATCCATCAATCCCATATCTATCTTTCTATCTATCTATCCCATATCTATCTTTCTATCTATCTATCTATCTATCTATCTATCTATCTATCTATCTATCTATCTATCCCATATCTATCTATCTATCTATCTATCTATCTATCTATCTATCTATCCCATATCTATCTATCTATCTATCTGTTCAGTAAAGTCATCAGAATTATTTTCCTTCCAGTATCACCTAACTGGTTCACATTCTGGGGTAAGAGAATCCTAAATTACCCCATGACGGTTTAGGGATAAATGTTCCCTACGTTGAATACAGTCAGTCCATATCCCAATGCCATTCACAGTGCCATAACTACCACAGGGGCCGACCGCGCTGCTGGTATTTATGTGACCCTGGCGTGCGCTCTGTTATTTACCTGCTCAGCATTGCCACCAGTTTACCCGTAGGGACACGGCCCATTGTATTGTGTGGAACAAAGTGAAGCCATAATCCGTGCTCCAGTGTTACAAGTCATGTCTGGGCACGACGGCATCATCAGTACATATAGTAGTGGTTAGTAAAAGGCGACATTGAATCTCTGCACCCATGAAATACAATCTCTTCTTATTGACTGCAGAGAACAAAATATCCAAAAATAAACCCTGCCGCCTTTGTCTTGGTGACCGTCCATCACAGCATTATTTATTGTCCTGTTGTATTAATCAAAGACAGGAAACGCCATTACCATAGAGACCGTCCCGCTGTATGTTATTTCTGTACCCATCATATACTTGGCAGCTCAACCTCTAGCTTGGGAGGGTCTATCAATGGTGATGGTCAGGATTATGGAAATAACCTAGTATGGGTGAGCTACACTGTTTCTATAATGCCCATAGAAGTCAATAGGAGTTCTGCAAAGAGCGCTGCACACCAAACTACACTGCTTCCGCTGTGCTACGGCTTTCGCATAACTTCCATTGACTTCTTTGAGAGTTACGGAAACAGCATAGTGACATTTTCTCAGCTCATTCTGTAGTCTCGTCCAAGCCTGGCCATCTTGTACGGCGGGGCCGGGTGTGGTGTGGTCTAGAACAAGCGGGACCGGCACCTATCTGACTCTTATGGCATATCCTGTGGAGATGCCATAAAAGTCTGAGATGGGAATACCTCTTTAAGGCCTTAGTCAGACGGGCGTTTTTTCGTGAGATTTGCGGATCGCATGACGGATGCGCATCCGCAAATCGCGGAACCGATACCCAAAAATCGCCCGAAAATCTGCTCCTAGCCGTGTTTCATTAGAAACGGGCCGGAGCTGTCCAGCGCATTGCATTCAATGGAGCCGGCAATACAGCATGAATGAATTCATGAATGGGTGTGAGTGAGACCTGCCTCTGATTGGCTCAGGCTGAGCCAATCAGGGACAGGTCTGAGTCACACCCCTTTCACACCCACTGCAGGCCGGCCGCGCTGAACTCCGGCTGCCGGGACAAGGTGAGTATATATATATTTTTTTTTTTTAACACATTTCTGGATGAATTGCAGGGAAGGGCTTATATATTTAAGCCCTTCCTGACAATTCATCCCGCGCACGCCGGCAGCCCATTGCTTTCAGCGGAACCTGCTGTATTGCCGGCTCCATTGAATTCAATGGGCAAACATCGTTCTTCTCTGTCACAGCTGTTACAGCTGTGGCAGAGAAGAATGATTTGTCTTCTATATGTTCTCAATGGGGTCGGCGCTGCTGCCGCCGGCCCCATTGAGCGCATATGGAGAAGAGAACAGGAATCGCAGATCGCAGATAGGTGCGATCTGCAATTTCTGTTCTATAATTTATCGGACGAGCGCATAAAAAGCGCTCATGTGTCCGATACCATTGCAAAGCAATGGTTTTAAAAAATCGCCGGACGCATGCGCATGCGCAAATCGCGCGTAAAAACGCCCGTCTGACTAAGGCCTTAGGGGGTATTCCAGGCATTTAACCCCTTGCAGTATTGATGACCTATCCTCATGATGTCACCGATACTTGATCAGCAGGGGTTTACCACTCCCGATCCCTGGCAATCAGCTAATCTCAGTCCTTGCTGACAGCTCCGTCTGCATTAGATCGGAGTTGCAAGAGTAATAGAAAACTTCGCTGCCATTGAAATCAACAGGTGCTATACCTTCTATTACACTTCTGGCTCTGACCCCATTGCAGATGTCCGGCTCCGGTGAACTGACAACGGGCCCGAGGATCAGATGATCAGCGAGGCTCCCGAGCGATGAAGCCCTGCCGAGGAACTATTGATGACCTAGGGGTTAAATGCAAGGAGTTAAATGCCTGGAATACCCCTTTAAGGACGACAGGCCGGGATTTCTCTTCACTTACAGAAATTCTTCCCTGAAATATTGATTTTTGCGTTAGCGGGGAACCAGTAATGTGCTGAATACCTTCTTGGACAAAAGATGCAGAGTGATGTTTTATTTGAAATATGGATTATCTGGCACAATCTCCACTTGACCTTCTCGCCTCGTGTTTTTTTTTTGCTTTTCTTAAGTTTCATTGGGAGAGTTCAGTAATATTTCTATGCATAAACCCTCAGCTGTAGACGCGGGTGAACCTCGGGCCGCTGTCTGCCTGCCAGGAGTAGCGCTGAGAAAAAAATAATATTGGACGTGAATGGCGCAGGGGTTAGAAGTTCCTCTGATCATTTGCTTTGTAACGTTCTTCATCATTTTCTGCCCTGAATATTTATTGTAAGGGATCGGCTGCAGACTGCTGAGAAATCATTTTTTCTGCTCATTTTACTTCGTGACGAAGATTTACAGGTTGATAATTGTCTGAAGAAAATGGTAAAAATGGAAACGGCTGAAGTTTAACCTTGTGCGGAACCTGCGGATGGGAAGGAACGTCCTGACACAGACACAATGTATCATTGTAAGCCAGGCAATGCTCTCTAGTAGGGGGCAGAACTAGAATGGCTGCAGAGAAAGCGGTTGCCCCGGGGTCCTGGAGCCAAAGGGGGCCCATAAGGTCCCTGTTTCCTATATATTGGGACCAGTACTATAAATAAAGCATTAGGCTGTCTTCACATGGGTGTACACATGCAAGGCCAAAAAAAGCACCAATGCTTCCAGCCATTGAAGTGGCTAATTAGTCTGATGAGTTCTTTTTTTGTGCAATAGCGCAGCGTTTCACGCATCTCCTTGCCTGTTGCATGCACATTTGCAAATTGCCATTGACTTCTATGGGGGCTTTTGGTGCACAAATGCACAGGAATCTATAGCACGCAGCGGGTCTAATTGGGCAATGCACGGGAAAAATATGCGCTGAACTCAATTGGTTATATTCTCCGCGTATTGGGGGCGCAAATTTTACGTGTGCAAATACCTGCACAAATATGCCCATTTAAACCCGGCCTTAGAGCTCATTCACACGGGCATATCTCACCCACATATTACGCACGTATTTTTCATATTATGCACCAACATAGGCTATGGGGATTTAACATCCACAGCAAATACGCATGTTCAAGGATATTTTGTGTTTACTGCGTATTTTACGTACGTGATATAGACGCACGTAATACGCGGGACACATACGGCCGTGTTAGTGAGCCCTTATAGTTGGGTGCCCTGTTATAGATTTTGCATTGAGCTTTAAATTGCATGTCTGATTAAAGAACTTTTCCAAGAGCGCCTATTAACTATACTTGGAAAAGTGAGCAACTTTGCCATTTATTAAAGGGGTTCTCTGTAAATGTTATGTAAAGGCCATCTCACGGGGGCCCCCATGCTGTAAAGTAAGGAAGCAGCTGATACTCGCCTCTCTCCGCTCCCACGCGGCCCCTGCCGGCCGCTCCGGGTATCTATTGTGCTGTTGTTTATAGGCTGCAGTCAGTCTGTGACTTCTTGTAAACCTGCCGCTGCAGCCAATGATAACATCACTGTCATTGGCTGCAGCAGCTGGTTTGGAGACGGCTCAAAATGACTACAGCCTGTAAACAACAATACAGAGGAGACCCAGAGCCGTTGGCGGGGGACGAGTGGGAGCAGAGAGAGGCGAGTATCAGCTGCTTTGGGGAAGCTGCTGAGATGGACTTTACGTAACTCAGAGAACCCCTTTAATAGAATCTGAGTTCTGACTGCTGTTCTTGTGGTTGGACCCCCTGATCAGACACTTACCCCTATCCTAGGAATAAGTTTTAAGTAGTTTTTTGAGTTATTTCTTTTCAATAGTTTTGGGTGCCCAAAACTATATAAAAGACTTATACTCATCGTGGCGCCAGACTGCTGAGTCGGCGGTCCGGCACCATGGCATCTGACAGGCCATGTTACCAGGTCAGAAGGCTGGATGACGTCCCATAAACTTGTCATGTTGGCTTCTAATGTATAAGACCCGGGCAGGTCTATAAGATGACCGATGACATCTTTGTCTGGACTTTTATTGGCTGCAGCAGTCATGTGGGTACAGAACGTACGTGATCGCTGCAGTCAATGTAAACAGAAGACCAAAGGACTGAGGCTAGCAATTAAGTATTAATTTTTATGTAACTAACCCCACCCCTTCCCCAATACCACCAATGTATAGTATACTCAGAAAAGCCAAGATTCACTTATCGATCCATAGGATGGTGAGTCTAATTGGTGGGGTCTCATTGGTGAACGAAGACCCAGTGTCCCCCTCTCTTTCTGACTCTGACGTCACTGCACCCCCATCCCCTTCCGTAGTGACATGGCAATTGAATGTAGTGGCGATCGCACATGTCTGGTGTCTGCGCCATCCATTTCAAAGGGGCTGACGGAAATAGCTGAGTACAAGTACCTGACTATTGAAAATGAATGGAGCGGCACTGCACACACGTGACCACTGCTAAATTTGGACTTGTCACTGCGTGGGGTGCGGTGAGGAACAGAGATGGATATAGGACCTCCATTCTTGGGAGTGACCGTGAGATCCCCACCAATCAGACTTTTACTGTCTCTCCTGTGGATAAGTGATAAAAGTCTATTTTGAATACCCCTTTAAGACCTAGGTTAACCCCTTTAGCCTTTGCACTGGGGTCCTTGCCCTCCAAGCTCCACCTTGGGCTCGAACAGCTGCTGATGTGCAGAGTAAACTCTCAGTCCAAGAAGAGCCACGTGAAAGGGTTAACGTTTCTGCGCCTCGTCCAGATAGGAGCCTGATTCTCCCCCTTTTTTCGCAGAAAATTCTTCTGGCAGACGCTCACAATGGTGCAATGATCCATTTGCCATTTATCACACGTGGAAAGTCCCCGCAGCTTATAACATATAATGTGGGACTATTTACTCAGCTGCATCTTGTAAATATTAGGTGAGCTGAGATCCGCAGCCTTTTACTGGGAGATTAGCGGAGCGAACAATATCGCTATTGAATGTTCCTTAATGTTCTATCGCCGCTGCAGGCAGCTTACCCCTGTCCATCTGCGGTTATATACTACGCCTATCAGCAGCCATTAACCAGTAAGTGATAGCCGGTAGTCTCATCGTCGTCTATACATTGTATCAAATGTATTCCATGCACTGCAACACAGTATCAAGCAGCCTCCAAGGCTTGTGAACAGAATGGCTAAACTACAGTGAGGACTGACACTTAAGTACAGATTAGTATAAAGGAGCAAGTACATAATAATGCAAATCAGGGGCCTGTAGAGAGCTGGGCAATAACTAAAAAAATGGGTATTGTTATGACGGGTGTTAATGGTTGTCATAAAGAGAGAAGGCCATAGAGCTATTATCATTATGGGTGCTAGTTCATGCCACCTCCTGTGCTGGGACAGAAGGGCCTCGTATTTGCCGAAAACCAATACACATTGGGGAGCATTTACTAAGGGCTTTAAGGCAGAAGGGTATAGTTGTATCTTGTCTCTACCATAAGAAGGGGTGGAGACTAGAGATGAGCAAGCATGCTCGGTTAAAGGGGTTGTCCCGAGGCAGCAAGTGGGTCTATACACTTCTGTATGGCCATATTAATGCACTTTGTAATGTACATTGTGCATTAATTATGAGCCATACAGAAGTTATAAAAAGTTTTATACTTACCTGCTCCGTTGCTGGCGTCCTCGTCTCCATGGTGCCGACTAATTTTCGCCCTCCGATGGCCAAATTAGCCGCGCTTGCGCAGTCCGGGTCTTCTTCTTTTCTGAATGGGGCTCCGTGTAGCTCCGTGTAGCTCCGCCCCGTCACGTGCCGATTCCAGCCAATCAGGAGGCTGGAATCGGCAATGGACCGCACAGAAGCCCTGCGGTCCATGAAGACAGAGGATCCCGGCGGCCATCTTCAGCAGGTGAGTATGAAGACGCC